>NC_084711.1:4982220-5282220 GCF_033807575.1 Cydia pomonella | reverse complement strand
GTGAGGTTATTAGCTTGTAAGGAACCATGACTACGTTCCCAACACGTTTTGAAATACGTGAAACTTTGATCTTATTGTTGAAGCTTATCCCTTTTATTCCAACGCATAATAGTTCATTACACGTGAAACTTCACCTGCTTTACTTACAATAGGGAGCGGCAATGAATATTGTTAATGGAATACTCATTTCCCGAACTTGGAAAAAGTTTTACCTAAGTAGGTAAAATACAAACAAAGCAGTGTAAAGTAAAGTTTTTTTTTTGTTTTACCTACTTATAGTCGTACATAAATATTAGAAAATACCGGCGCCTATATTACCAATTTGCAATGGCACCTAACACAGAATTTGGGTCGCTAGCTTAACGACGGTAGAGAGCGTTAATTTTTACTTATTGGACCAGCAACGTACGATGAATTGTCAATTTCAGGTGATTTTGTCGGCGTGGTAAAACAGGGGCCAGGTATTCCAACTAAGATTGCGGTTTTGAAAGGTCTTGACTCGAGATTGAGCCCTCCTTTCTTCTCTAACGAGTTTCTCAGAACTTATGTTCAAACATTTTATATTTACTTATCTCTGTTCGGTAAAAGATAACATCTCGAGAAATCTTTCATACACCTTCAAAAACCATAATACATCTTGAGATTTAAAGCCTGTGAGAGGTCAGCATCTCGAGTATTATTTAAAATGTATTTTCTTTGTTATTTACTGATTGAAAATGTATTATTTTTTCTTTAAGCTTCTTTTTGACGTGTAATGTTAGTTTGCATTTTAGAATATGAATATGTAGCAGTGGGATTGAGACTATGCTGGTGATAATGCTAAATTTATAAAAATATGTTTCAAAAGATGCGAAATATTTTTGGAGAAATATTATTACTTCGCTAATATGCCTTGTTCCAAACTGCAATAAAATTGTAATAAACGTTTTTTTTTATATCAGATAGTGGCCCAGAAAATGGGATGTGACACCAGAACGCCAGTGACCTTGTGGAAAGACAAGGCTCTAGTGGAAGTGAACGTGGCCGTGCTTCATAGCTTCCAGCAGCATAATGCCACCATCGTCGACCACCACACTGCTTCTGAGAGCTTCATCAAGCATCTTGACAATGAAAACCGATTACGGTAAGAAATTCACGGTCTAAGTATAATATTTGAATTCGTTTCGGTTGTAACAAATTTGTATGACTACTTCCGTATAAAATCATAATGAACTCGTTTTTTAGTTTCTTTTTGTTATCAGTAAAAAGGCAATATAATATTACACTGTCGATATAAGTATATTCTCACATAGTCATTTTTTTTTAATTTAAATTATAATATTATTAAGGCAAAGTGTTAACTAAAGCAAAGTCAATTGTTGATTATGTTTAACAATTATAACGATGACGCGAGAATACTTAAGTAATACGTTACATTCAACACTTAATTTTTTCTACACGATTTCCGGATTCTAAATATCCGTATATCCGTCTATTATGTAGGCCTCAAAATGACCTCGCTAGTAAACACAGAAGAATCCGCGGTTTCACTTAACTCCAGCCATCGCACTGTTTTAAAACTATAAATCTGTCATTATGGTTGTCCTTGCAGTCTTGAGAACTGAGCCAACTATAAACAAAATAACATTATGCACATGTTCACGGACCGACATGTAAACATAATGTCGTGTGATCGTCTTGATTGAGAATTATATTTGAATCCGGCTCCCATGGAACAATTAATAGTTTATAAGTATAATTCACACCTTGTTCGGTTTTTATGACTGGATATGACTTACCGGCCGCGAAATGTGCTAATTAATACCTACAAATTTTAAAAGTGATAAATCATTACTTTTCTGTTACTTAAAAAATGGAAGCGATCAAAGAATACGAAAATTTCACAACATGCCATGAAATTAGTTTTATTGAAAATTGTTTATTGCTTTTTAAAACTTATTTTCTTAAACTACTGGGTTACAATACGCAATTCTACTATTCAAATGAAATTTTACTATACCATAATAACTTTGAAATAAAAAAATCCTCTCCGTACAATTGTCAAATTGAACTTTACTGTGAACACCTCATCTTTTTTGCGTTTTCAGGATTGGTCTCTTAACAAAGAATTCTCACAGTAATAAGTACAATCGCGTATATATAACTTATGTGATCTAAAAAATTACACCCCGTATATCATGAATATTTTTGCTGCAGATCGGGATGTCCAGCGGATTGGATATGGATCGTTCCGCCGATGTCGTCATCCATCACACCGGTATTTCATCAGGAGATGGCGCTATATTATCTCAGGCCTTCCTACGAATATCAGGTCTGTCTCCAGTTATTTTAGAAATCGCTTTTCATATGTACGTTTGCTTGAAGTTTCACTTAAACATTTAACACAATTACCTGAAACTATATTTATGAGCCCATTTCCTAATCAGAAATAAACGTTAATCACTTCCTAACATACATTTAACCTCGACGTAGTTAAAAACGCCAATCCCTCCACTATCTTGTTTGATTAAGAAACAAAAGCTTGCCAACAATTCACCTATTAACCTCCATCTGCGTAAATTAGGAACCAGCGTGGAAGACCCATCAGTGGCAGAAGTCAAAGCCAATCACCGGTAAAAGGCCGATAAACAGAAAGTTCCACTTTAAGCAGATAGCTCGAGCTGTCAAATTTACATCCAAACTGTTCGGCCGGGCGCTTTCGAAGAGGATTAAGGCGACGGTTTTGTATGCGACCGAGACCGGCAAATCTGAGCAATACGCCAAGGAGTTAGGAGTCATATTTGGACATGCCTTCAACGCTCAGGTACTTTGTTTGTTTGCTAACTAGATAAAGTTGTAGTGAAACACCGCAGTAGCTAACTTCAGAACTTGTTTTGTTTTAGGTCCATTGCATGGCAGACTATGATATAACCTCAATAGAGCACGAGGCCCTTTTGTTAGTTGTTACATCTACTTTTGGAAATGGTGATCCCCCAGAAAACGGTGTGGTAAGTAACATTTTAAATCACAGCAGCGTGTTGTCTCCACTTCAGATTTACATTATATACCTATATGTATAAATTTTACTTCTAGGCTTTCGGAGAACATCTTTGCGAGATATTGTACGCAGATCAAGTTGAAGATGCCGGGTAAGAATCAGCACAACATAAGTATAATACCTATATTCAAATCTTAGCATTGGTAATATCGCAAAAGAAAATAATATCATTTTTACATATTTTAGGGCTCAAAACATGCCGACACCAAAGTCTTTCATTAAGGCTAACAGCCAAATGGAATTGCAAAAAATTACGGTGGGGAATCCCAAACAGTTGAATCGATTGGAATCACTTAAAGGTAAGATACTGATGACTAGCACTATTACAAATTACAATAGCCCAGTCCATTTTTTATTATTGTACATAGGTAACATTAACTTCACTTATTTGATGAATAAATGTTGTATAATCACAAGTAATATCGTACATTTGGTTAAACAAAAACTTCACGATTGTTTTAGGAAGCGCCACTGACACGGTGTCCATTGATAGTTTTGGGCCACTCAGCAATGTTCGTTTTGCTGTGTTCGCTCTGGGTTCGAGCGCATATCCCAATTTCTGTAATTTTGGAAAATATGTGGACAAACTGCTGGGTGACCTCGGTGGCGAGAGGATCCACGACGTGGCCACTGGTGACGAGATGTGTGGACAGGATCAGGCATTTAGAAAATGGGCTTCCAGTGTGTTTAATGTAAGTATTTGTTCGTTTCGAGTTTATACCATATTAAAATTAAAAGGATAATTTAACTTATTAATATTTACTTATTTGTAGGTTGCTTGTGAGACGTTCTGCTTGGATGACGACGAAACACTACAAGAAGCAAAGAGAGCGCTAGGAACGGTGGCACTGAGTGAGCAAACTGTTCGGTTTACACATCCAGAAAACAAACCACCTACTTTGACAGTTGCGCTACAGTCGACTCTAAACAGACAACTTCTGACGTGTGTTGTTAGGGCCAATAAAGATTTGGGCGATGAATCAGCTGAAAGATCTACTATCTTCATTGAGATGGAACCAAAGGTAGGTAATTGAACAACATTGCAATTGTTATTTAAATTGCGATTGAAATTGAAAAAACTTGCTGTATTAGTGGCACGTAAAATTTGTCAATTGTTCGTTTTATAGCAATCAATTGCTGCTTTCAGGATGAAATCAAGTACGACCCTGGAGACCACGTTGGGATAATTGCTTGCAATCGTAAGGAACTGGTGGATAGTTTGTTAGCACGTTTAAAAGACATAGATGATTACGACGAAGCATTGCAGCTACAGCTTATGAAGGAAACGCATACATCAGCTGGTAAGATAACTCACGCAAATCAACAAGAAAAAAAAAAACAAAAAAAAAACTATTATACTAAATATTTTAACCACTTTAACCGTCTTTTTAGGACCGGTAAAATCTTGGGAGCCACATGAAAGATTGCCAATAGTTAGTGTGAGACAGCTGTTCACACGCTTTCTAGACATCACTACTCCTCCAACCACGATACTTTTACAGTATTTGGCGACAACCTGTGAGAATGAGGATGAGAGAACACAGCTCAACTTATTAGCCACTGTAAGTAAACAGTCTTGTGATATAAGTTTATTTCCTTGATCGATGTCATTTGATCTTTAAGTGATTTTATGCTTTTTGTCTAGGATCCTGGAGCATATGAAGATTGGCGGCACTTCCACTTCCCTACATTGGCTGAAGTATTGGAACAGTTTCCTTCAGCTAGACCAAGCGCATCCCTATTGGCTGCCCTGTTGTCACCTCTGCAACCGAGATTTTATTCCATATCGTCTTCACCTATTGCGCATCCCAAACGATTGCATCTTACAGTGGCTGTTGTTACATACAGAACTCAAGGTGAAAATTTGTATCAATCTTATGATGATTTAAAAGTTTTGACATTTTACAAAAGTATTTATTAATTACATTTGTTAACAGAGGGCGAAGGTCCTGTTCACTACGGCGTTTGCTCCAACTACCTTATGGACCGAAAGCCTGGTGATGAAGTGTACTTGTTTATTAGAAGGTATTTTTTTATCTTTAAATCCCGGTTATTTTCATTAAACTCACTGAGTTTACTCAATGAAAATATTAACCAAATATTTATTTCCAGCGCGCCAAACTTCCATCTTCCCGAGGACTTGTCAGTTCCATTAATTCTCATCGGGCCTGGTACTGGTATTGCACCTTTCCGTGGCTTCTGGCACCATCGAAGAGCACTACTTAACTCTCGCACTCGCAGTAACACTGGCCCTGTTTGGCTTTTCTTTGGGTGTAGAACGAGGACTATGGACCTGTATCGAGAAGAAAAGGAACAAGCTTTGAGAGACAATGTCCTTACCAAAGTGTTCCTTGCTTTATCACGGGAAAAGAACATTCCAAAGGTATTATAACGGTCACACTTTTGAATATGTAATTAATTGTTATTTTTTTAGTCCTTTTTTAATTGTGTTTTTTTAATGTAGATGTACGTTCAAGAGCTAGCTGAAAAAGAAGGACAGGAAATTCACGATTTATTAATAAACCGGGGAGCGCACTTTTACGTGTGCGGTGACTGCAAAATGGCCGAGGACGTCAATCAAAAGCTCAAAGGAATCATAATGAAGTACAGCAATATGACTAAAGATCAAGTTCAAAGCTTCATGTTTAAGTTAAAGGTTAGTAAATTCCTGTAACAAAATTTAATATCATTTAATGATATTGCTTAAGTTGATACGAAACGATATTAAAACACTTATCCAATATCAATAAGGAAAACAACAAATCGTTTTAGAAATATCGTTCTAGATAGGTATACAAATCTGTGAAATATCGCATTGGTGATGATAATGCATTAACCATTCGAGACATTACATGTGTTTTTTTGTCGAGATAAACTGACTTATATGCTTTAAGGAGGAGAACCGCTACCACGAAGACATCTTCGGCATCACGCTCCGTACAGCCGAGGTGCACAGCGCGTCGCGGGAGTCGGCACGGCGCAACCGAGTTGCCGCGCAACCCTGACGCCGGTCCTCTCGTTTTCGACCCAACTCGCTCATCTAGCAAGTACTCCCCACGACTAACAACAACTATGTTATTGCTATATCATACTTCAGTCCTTTACTAAGTACAAGCATTGATGAGTCAAATATACCAAATCAAAAATATATGAAAATTTTAACGGTGTAAAGTTTATATTCACACCAGTGATTGTGAGAAATTAAATTCTTTATAAAACTCCATTAATACAACGTATAACATATAACTGATCTAATTGCTAAATCTGATAGCATTTAATAATAGCTCATGAGGGCTTCGACGTGGCTAATTAACCTGTTCTCTGATTTGGCATCTTCTTGTGTATTATTTTTATGTTCAATTTGCAATTGTGTAGGTAATTTTGGTCATTTCAAACCCACTGAGATTTTAAAGAAAAATCTTTCATGGGTTTTTCTAACTTACTTATTTGGAATGTCAATGGGGAAAAGACCGTCTATAAGGGAAGATCGTCTACAAACTAACTAGTTTCGTCGCTTTTAACTCCTGAGTTTGTACACATACTCCACTTACAGAAGGTAGGTAAAGTAAAAGGAGTGGAGCTTTTTCTTTCTGACCATGTCTGAGCGACGGGCTAGCCTAACGGAACTGCCCGCGTAGCCAACGTGCATATCGTTCTCGCTCAGTGGCGGACGAAACGCAACTGTCATCGTCGCACTAATATGGAAGAGTGATAAAGAGAGATAACTACGCTACGCTACGTAGCGCTAACAATTGGCATTGGCAATCGTTAACGCTTCTTAGCGTAGCGTAGTTATCGCTCTCTCTCATTTCGTTTGCTACGGAGCGTTAACGATTGTCAAGTTGGCTACGGTCCCTCGTCAGCATAGCCAGATCTAAAATCTAAAAAGATCTAAAATTGATATCATACACAAAGTTTTATATAACGAACGTTTAATTCATTTTACTGTTTTGCTATCAGATGAGCTGAAATTTTAGTTTGCGTCAATTATAATTATAAATACCAGAGAAACATCTAAATAACAAGTTTCGGTCAAACGTTTTAATGATCTCTATTTAAATAGGTTGTGCAAAATGAGAAATATACTTACTTAGTGTAAAATCCTATATTGCATTATAATTTACCTTGATTGCAATTATTCATGTGATTGTCACTTGGTTTGCTAAATTGTAGCAATAAATGACCAGTTACCATGTCTAAGTGAAATTGTAATATTTTGGAATTAAGTAAAGCAGGGTGTCTGTAAATGAATAACGCACAATGCATTATATTTTCTATATTTTTAAAAAGCTATCTACTACTCTAATTAATAATGATCTATAAACATTGGTAGAACATGAACGTTATTTACTCGTAATATTTCAATGAAATAAAGTGTTTCAAGCTAAAATTTTGTCCAATATACAATACTATGCTTGCATTTAATTTAGAATATTAAAAGACAAGCTATATTTTTCACCTTTTCTCCGTAGATAGAATAATACAACGATACTTATATTTTAAGCAGATCTTACTAGTTTTTAAGTTTTGTACAGATTATTATATTAATTTATTAATTACTATGTATGTAAATAAAAGTAAGTTAAATTTTATATTTTAAGTGTACATTATTTCAGCGGTCAGGGCTTATTCATGTTTTTTGTCGCAATTCATAATACATTGTTAATTAATTGAAAGAAATATTTTATATCTTAAAATAATAATAGTACATACTGTTTAATAATCATGGTTGTTGAAAAATATCAAAAGTGGTCATTGCCAATAATCTTATAAAAATATCACGTCAAAACTTATAAAATAGTTATAGGTATAGATCGTGTCATTCACGAAGACGCGCGCCTTGACTTATAGTCATGTTATTAAAGGTTAGATTTGACAAATCTGCGCGTTATCGTAGATGACACGAATTATAGTTACTGACTACTTTTGGCATTTATTTTCACATGGCGATTTAAAAACTTGACTAACTTTAATAATTGCGACAATTTGTCTCCATTCTGTGGTATTCCAAAAAATGTTCTGTCCTTTTATGCTAGGTGTGAGTGTTGAATTTGTGATCTTGTAAACTAGATGTAAGAAATGTATTCATATTTTCTATTATTCATGTTCCAAGAATTTAATATACAAATAAAATCTTTTTCTGATACCTAATATTTCTATATTAGAATAAAAATCCTAATTATATCTTATTATTGTAATAACGGGATATTTACAAATAACTGAGTTCATATCTTATAATAGAGTGCACGAATAAAATAATAATAATGTTACTGTCTAAATCATATCACGCAAATGTTAAATATAATTATGCACTATTTGAAATAATAAAGACTAAACATGTTACGCTGTCGAGTATTAAACTTGAATTTCAATACATTTGTCTGTAATTGATCAAATAAAGTTCCTTCATATTCGAAAATACCCACATTGTTTCATTCTCTTACCCTAAGCTTTCATTTTAATTAGTTATCCATCGAATTTTGTACATTCCTACATACATTTATCTCCTAAGGATCAACCCATGTTCTTTTAAACCGCAAAAATAGGAAATGAATTGACTATTTAATTAGAACTAGAGTTGCAAAGGCACAAACGATTAATGACTTTTAGCTCTTGCTTCAGAGTGTGGATTCTCAAGTAAACTTCATAATGCAAGTGCCCCGAAGCCCAAGGCATAGTATATTATATGCTTTTGAAAAGCACATTTAACAGGTACTTTAGCATTCAATACATACTACGTACACTACTGACCATTCCTATCAAAGTTTCTGACAAACCGTTACTTTTTTTTCTTCAAAATAGTACAGATCATCTTTCTCGCGTTGTCCTGGCATTTTGTCATGACTTATGGGAGCCTGGGTCTGCTTGGGAACAATTGCCGTCAAAATAGTACAAAATTATTTTTTAATTCAAAAATCTTGTGGATGAAGCTTGAATGAAGGAATACCATGGAAACTAATGCTTTATAAGAGGAAGTCTTGCACTCCGTTATTCATCTCTTTAAGGTAAAAAATAAGGAAACCCGTATTTCTCATCGAGTTTGTTAATATTCTGAAACGGGATTTTCCCTACATATTACTAAATAGACGTCTTCGTTAGATGCAACTCATAATGTCTCATTCTCAAGAAAACGTTATCGTATAATTCATAATTACTTATTCTATTAATAACGTACATTGAGTAAATGAGGTTAAAGATCTAGGCGTAAATATCGACAATGACCTGCAATTAACTCACCTCACTTTCACCTAATCAGCTTTGGGACATATTCTTTCGATGTCCAGACCGTCGAACGCATTCCTTTAACTTATTCTCAATATCTTCCAACCAAACTTTGTACGCGAAGAACCGAGATCTTGTAAGAGCATGCAAAAGTTATAATGAGAAGTACTCTGATATCGATATGTGGACCCGTCGGAAGACCGGCCCCTTATTCACCACAAGAGCGACAATTGTCAAGCGACAGGTGACATATTACAATTTTATAAAATATTTTCTATAGAAATGCTTACAAACTTGACAGGCATTTGCTATAATTGTATGTACTACGATTATGTTGTGAACCAAGAATGATTTTTTCTAGTCGAGATATATCTGTAGAATTGTCGGTGCATCTTGATATGAGGTTAAAGCTGTGTCGAATTGCGTGACAATTGTAGTATTGTAGTACTTAGATTATTATTGTTACTGTGAATATTTTTTGATAAAATACATTTACTTATTGCTATTTGAGTTAACTATTTTTAATTATTTGATACATTCCCTATGTTTAGTCGTTACAATTGTTTTCTACAGTTATCGCACCTATCAGCGTGGTTAAACCGATCATTCTATCATATTTTGTGACAATTGTCGTACCTGTCACCGATGTGAAATTGGGGCCAGCGCTATCCCAGCCAGGCTAGCACCATGCTGAGTCGGGGCGATTTCGTGGCTTATATGTTATGTTTTGTTACTTGTTGTTTTCTTCTTTTATTTTGCCACGAATAAACGCTCTCTATTCTACTCTATATATTTAATTCGGCCTTACCTAAGTTGGTTTCCGCAATTAAGAAAATAAATAAATAATGTTAATAAAAAAGTAGTAAATATTAGATCAAATGATTTGTATTCTGTAAAATAACGAGCTGCATGTAAATTACGTATAAGTAATGTATACCGTATTTTTTTTGCCGTTGTTGAAGTTTAATAATCTCACCTAAACCTACTTTACAAAATCATAGAAGTTGAGCCAAATTGTACCTATAACTTTGGTTCGAGTAACAAAAAATGTTATTATTCTATAAGTGGAAACTGCTATGTCTTGTATGTGTTCTAAATGTGTTTAAACGTATGTATTATTTTTCGGTCTTTGTTTTCGAAAAATAAATGAAAAACCCGAAACGAATTCAGTATCCTTACCACGAGTTTGACACTGACATAATTATTCGCTAGCGACTGGGTAAACTCACTCACAATGCATCTCCCTCGTACTGGCATGGGTGCAAGCGAGATGCACTCCATTTGAGCTGAGTCATAGAACTCATGATGAGGGTACAGGGAGATTAAATCCAATTGTGATAAGGAAAAAGATATGATTATATGTATATTAAAATACATATTTTTTTATTAGGAACCAAGCTTCAAATTTCGAAGTTTCTAAAAAACTATTTTTGTGCAACGTCAGTGACAAACATACATACATACAAGTCTAAGAGCAAACAGTTCCCAAACTCTGTGACGCCTGCAAAATGACTTTTAGAAACATTTTACAATATTGGTGACATTACACTTAAAGCACGTTTACATTCTTAATAAAATACATTTCAACATAAAATTAATATGAATTGGTTTTATACAAATATATTTAAAAATTACTTACCTAAAAGTTAATTGTACTCTGATAAAAAAATTAATAAAATCTTAAGGTCAAATTTTAAGAATAAATATACAGATGAAACCTACATCCTACATTTGTCCTGTTTTGAATTTTAATGTGCAAATGTTATTTGCTTTATATTATTGAGACGATTACCAGATCAGAGATACTCGTATATCTTGCCATCGAACCTTTTCAAGGCATATTATTCTTTTGATGTAAGGTTCGAAACCTTACCATCACAGTATAGGTAAAACATAATTTTGTGAGAAGTCATATTACCCATTATGCTTAACGATATTTCACTTCGCGCCTTATCTGGGGGCACGGTAGTGTTCTCGCCAAGAGCAAAGCAAAGCGCAAAGGCACTATACCTACCTTTTCTCGAAACGATTCGGTGTTTTTATGAACCCTCATAACTTGGGTTTGGATTATACTTCATAAACAAAATTCTCGAGATATTATGATGATGAGATTTTATTGATATCTAAAAAGCTCCGATTTCATCACTGACTCACTGATAATCATCAAAACTCTTAGGATACTACTTGAAGCTAGTATTAGTACACAAACAACAAAAAAATCTATAACTTGGAACTTTTACCCCTTAACCCCTGTAACTAGGGATGGAAGTTTGTATCAGACTTCTGAATGTTGATGCTAGAGGTCTAAAAACTGATTTAGCCTCAAAAAAAAAAGAAAAAATAATAACTGAACAATTTTTTTTAGTCATAACTCACTAAGCAACTTAAATTCATAAAGAAGTGAAATCCTGCCAAGACCATTGTCACGTAAAATGTGCCAACAATCATTACCAGAATATGTGGCTTTGCCGTTTCTTTACTTCAAGAAATAGGTATTGTATGACAGAAAATAATGAAGAGTAAATAAATTTTTCACCTCAAGCCAATATGACGAGAGCAAAACAACCAAGCCACATATTTTGTTAAGGTGTAGAGTTTGCGAAGTTAGGGCTTGTAGAGTTACCAGCTAAGCTTTACATGAGAGCTGATAATTGTTTGACAATGCTAGCCATATGGTCTCATCTTGGCAACATTTTAAATGAAAATGTTTTTGTCGATGATATTGTTATCATACAGTATTATAATATTGATATTATTTATCAACCTGGTTATAGTATTTTGAAATATGAATCATTACTTTTAAAAATATCTTATTCAACCATTATGTGTACCTACACAATAATAACGTAAACAAATTTAGGCACTATAAGAAAGTATAAATTAAATACTATTGCTGGTCTTATATAGGTATAATAAAAAGAAACCTCATTTTATAGAACATGCTAAGTGAGAATACATTCACAAAAACTATAAATAACAAATAATACTCTTAAATAATATACTTATACACGACGGCGTCATTAATATTCAAGAGCACTATTTTTACATGTGTATTCCAAACGAATGTTATTTCTAAATATTATTTCATATTTACTTTGGCAGCATTTCAGTAAAGAAAAATATCATAAATATCGTACCTAATTAACAAATCCTAGTTTCATCTTTGTCTTAGTAGGTCAGATGTTAATCGCTTTTGTAAAAGAGCTCCGTCAATTTTTACAAATCCAAATATGTAGTGTGTGATTCTTTAGAATTGTTCAGTGAACTGAAAAAGAGTACCTTATAGCTTTTTGGAAAAATTTACAAATTTGATGTTTTAGAATAATATGCAGTAAGATGTAGATTGTACAAGTAAACGCCTGTTTGTACAAAATTCACATACTTATACATTTGCAATGAATAATTGTCAAAACAAATACTGCTCGAATTCTTCCGAACATAACTGCGGGCGTTTTCTATTCTTATCGGCAACCCGCATTTAGCTGTTCAACGGCCTTATTTGATAACTGTAAATTCCAATAATAAATCATATTCAAAAGGAAATCAGGTATCATCCCGCTAATCTGTGAAGATTGTTATTATCTCGTTCAAACACGATTGCAGCCAGATTCTGATTATAGACCAGAGCAAAACGTGACCATGATAGTCAGTAGGTAAACAATCGGTCTCTTTGGGATTGTGGAAGTGAAAGGAAAATATGTATTTGTTTTAAAAGGTTGTTTAACATCTCGTGCTAATATTGGTGGTTCGAAAAGCGGAATCTTCAGCGTTGCGAGGGTTTTAAGGCAAAAGGGTTAAACGGAATTTGCTGACGAGTGAAACACAACTTTTTTTACTATTATAATGATAATACTAACTGTAGAACATTACAAATCAAATCTAAATGAACGCTATTAAATATGTATCCTTCAAAATCATAATTTAAAAGTCTATACAGGGGAACATGAGGACACAACTTTAAATTTGCATCAACTTGTTTTTCCACTCTTGTGGATAAAGAGAGCCTTCACGAGCTGGCGTGATGAAAAATATATTATTTGAACTCTGTACAAGACGTTGTTGTAGATGTAGTTTAATCTTATAAGAACTGAAATAGTTTGTTTATATGTAATTATTAGGCATCGGAGTTTTTATCGCACGGTAAGACTAATAGCGAGCTATGGAGTCGACATTAGCAATAAAATTCAACTCATATTCATACTCTTACTCATCCATCTATTTAATTACTAATTTTAATTTTATAGTCAAAGACAAGAATATTAACGAGTTTGTTAACGATCCTTTAATTTTTTCTTTCAGGATACAAATATAACAAATAAGAATAATGACCATTTTTTTGTATTGATTAATTTATATTCATATTATTTTTACCTCTTTTAATAAACAAATTCGTTTTTTTATGAATGTTTTTAATATAATTAATACAAACATGATCATTATTCTTATTTGTCCTATTTATATATTCAAAGATAAAATTATAGGATCGTTTATAAACTAGTCAACGTTCTTGTCCATGATTATAAAAATAAAATCAATAATTAAATAGATCAATGAGTTTGAATATGAGTTGAATTTTATTGCTAATGTCGACTCCATAGCTCGCTATTAGTCTTACCATGCGATAAAAACTCCGATGCCTAGTAATTATTATTTAAATTAGTAAGTTTTCTATCAACATAAATAATGTTTCGCCTTTTAGCAAAAATAAAACACTATGGAAAGACCTCTAAGTTCACCCGTTCGATGATTATAGTTGTTAGATTTGTAGCTGGCCCCCAACGGCTTATCTTTTGTCCATTGTTAACTAAAACGGCGCGTGCCACTACCTGCAAAAAAGGGCCCGGTGACTTTAACCGGTTATTTAATTACACCTCCTATAGTAATTAAAATAAGATTCAAAATGAACAAATGGAAAAATAATTTGCGATTCCTTGTGTGGTCCCTATACGGTTACTGAGTGCCGGCGAGTCGAACGCTACCGAGCCAGTCTAAAATGTGTCCTCGATATGCGTAACAAAGGCGCGTTATCGGAGACCATAACTACACTGGTTTTTTGAGTGTTGTACTAGCCCGCGCTCAGGTGCCAATTAGAATTATAAGCCCTTTTTTTTTGCAGGTTTTAGTTAACAATAGACAAAAGATTAGCCGCTTCGGGCCAGCTACAAATCGAACGACTATACACACTACGTACACACTTATTCGAACAGGCGCATTAGATAGTCGCATGGGCGCACTTATCTAACACAAACCAGATTTTAAGAGAGTATAGAAACAAAACTATTCGATAATATAAAACATTTAAAATACAACATCTATACTAAAATCAAACCATCAATATGGTTGTCCATATGCCTCAATTTTTTTTCCCTAATCGATCATGATAAAGTTCCAGTGCAGTTCCGTCGAGTACTACGTAACTAGTGACGTTACAACTTGTTGATATTTTTTGCGCTGTTTATAATGACGGCGTTGCCGAGACAACGTCCACTCAGTATGGCTCCGAACGCCGGCAAGCATATATACTATGACCGAGTCAAACATCTTTCAGTTTAAGATATTCACACGTGCGGACGGTGTCTAAATAAATGTCAAATCCATTACTTTGCTGTGGTAAGGGTCACTTGGCCCTGCATGACTCGGAGAAAGAGACGTTAAAAACAATTAAAAAAACGGAAAAAAAATCGGCTAACAAAATGGAACACGTCGTTAACGGGAATCATATTCCCGCGGTTTGTCCCTTCAGTGGTAATAGTGCTGAAAATGTGAATGACAAGAGAAATTTGCGAGTGAAATTGAACCAGCCAATGAAGCTGCGAAATTATTTGGACAACTCGTTGCAGACCTTAGATACACTGCATACCAGGGAAAATGATATCGCTCTCATTGTAAGTATTTTAATAAAAGTATTTTTGTTTGCTTTTAGTTTTAAAAAATACTGATGAGAACAGAAGTTATTGATGGATGGTTATTAATCGCTAGTACTACAACTTCACATAATATAGGCACTAGTGTTTTTATATACTTATATGTATATTTAAGAAGTGCTACAAGTATTAAAATATATTAAATCTCTTAATGTACACTTAAGAATATATTTGCAATCTCGTTAGAATAGTGAGGTCATTTTAGTGAGGAAAAGCCGGCAAAATATTTGTATACATATGGTATGTCTTGTGATCACGATAATTTGTTTAACAAATAACATAAACATAGGTTGACAGGTGCCATGCGCACTAACATTTAAACAGTGTTGTTTTACAATAATCGGAAAGAGCAAAACGATATAATAGCTATGGACAAGTATTTGTGATTAGTAATAATGTTAAGCAAGTTTAGGTACCTTTAAATAGTGACGAATAAACCTGTTTTCTTCAAAAGTATTTGTAACTAAATTCGAGTAAAAACAAGAATCGTATACTCGTACTCATACTCATACTCATAATATTTATTGCATATCACATTGTATCTAAACCTATTACATAGAATTGTATACAAGATGACACCCTGTAGGGCGCAGCAAACAGTTTATTCAAGAGGAGATCGACTTGTTTGTACAATATATTATATAATTATTATTTATTTATAATTATTATATAATTATTATTTTATATATATATGTGCATGTGTCATTTATGTTCATTGTAGTTATAGATGCAACTAAATAAGAAACAAATCAAATGATTATATAAAAAAAATGATTTGTGTTTAGTGTTTTTAATTAGTCACACTAATGTGTAAGTACAAATTATAAACTGCTTTACTTAACTGTCATATGACTAAACAAAAAGTGACCCCCTCCGATGGCCGAGGCCAGAATGAAACTGGCGTCTTAAGTAAACTGATAAATTGCGGAGTTCTGATCTGAGGCAACAAACATAAAAAATAATAAAAAGACATACCACAGGATTGAGAACGTCCTTTAGGGATTTTGGAGTCGGTTAAAAACACAATCACTTGGGATACAACGCTTTTATTTTACTGCACACATATATGTCAAACATTTGACTGATCTACATTCCGGTTTGCGCTACTTTTTTCCTAAAAAAATAAACGACCGTGTCAAATTCTTGCCACAAATCACCGACCTGATGATTCGTGTAATAATAGATCATAAAATATATTTAGGCATGACGAAACACTACCGAAAATCTATAAAAAACGGTCACAGCCGCGGTCCATCAAAAGGTGATGTAATGCTAATCATTGTGCCTAATCACATTGTTATTATCGACTTGTCAAATCTGAGTCTCGTGTTTATGGCAACGTGAACTAATTTATGAGAACACTATTTGACACGTGCAAATTAGTATTGCGATGGTATGAAAAAATGATGGTTAGGAATATGGTAGTTCATGGTCATGGTGTACATTCTCCATAGTAGTCTAATCTAGTTACAATCGTAATACGTAGTAGTCATAGTCAATCAAACCCACGATATCCAGTTCGAATGGGGTATGTACGTGTATTTATATGGACATATTTTTACTTTACTGTTATGTTACTTAAAAGTTCATTTTTTGTTAAATAAGTAACTTGCCATATTTAATTATGTAGAAAAAATAACTTAAAAAAAAGTTCAATAACTAATTAGCATTGTAAGTTAGCTAGTTACTTACATATAATTATAATTAGTTAAGAATAGCATTCTAAAATTATATTATAGGTTATTTTTATTTTTAGCGCTGAATATAACTTTGTATGAAAGAGCGTATACCTCCTAACACAAGGTTTAAATTTAACTTAAAAGGAGGATTCGGCCTATGACTGTAAACATTTGTTAAAAATAAATAATTTTGAATATCAGGAAGCACGAATTTTCAATACAAAAAGGAAGTTGATGCTAGGTACGAGTATTTGTAGAGAAATTTATTATAAAGATGTAAAAAAAACGAGCATTAAATCTGCTGAGTCGATTGTGATAATTGAAATTTTTAATCAAACTACAACTAATTAAAAAAAAATCTTTGGCTTCGATTATTTTTAACTTTGTTGTTTTTTTGGCTCTAGAGCCGTATCCAAAAAATTAAAAACCTTACTCGAAACATTTCATTTGTGGTAAGAGCGATATATACTGCGAGTTATCTCAAATCAATTTCAATACAGGTAGATTTGAATGCGGCTACTTTTACGTAATAAGAATAAAATATTATATCTATATTTACGACTAGATGAAATATTTTCCATGACCGATGAAGTGCTTTTTAAACATAAAACATACATTATTAGTAATATTTTATTCATCTTCTAGAAGTAATATTAACAATAATTTTCTTGTCACTGTAAGTAATAGATGAATAAGTGGGCGTAGTTTATTACGCATACATAGAATACATACTTTTAGTAAGTAATCATTATTAAGCATAATTCTACTAGCACTTTAACTTCTAGCCACCCAGAGACCTATAAAAGGTCTTCCATTCCATTCAATTGTGAATTTTGATTTTGACAGATCAAAATAAATTTATACTTTAAGGCTAATGTTCTTATCTGAACTTAGCACATATTAATTACATTATTCTTGGCAAGTTTTGATGTACGTACATACGTAACCTAATTACAAACTGCAAAATTTTCATTTGATCAGCTGGTATTCACTTTTAAAGTTTCCGAATTGAAAATGTCAATGTGTCACTAATGTATATGTGACTGCAGCCGGAAAAATGTTTCACTTTGTCGCTTGCCATAAGGACGAGATTCGCTTGTATCTTTATACGAATAACCTGAGTAGGCATCCTTATTGCAAGCAACAAAGTGGGACGTTTGCCGGCCGCGGTAACTAATTAGCTTTTTATTCTGTAGAATTTGTATGTCTACTCTACAGGAAATACGTAAAAGAGTTCGCACATTATTTCCACTTAAACCAATAGCAGTTATTTAACCCTACTTCATAGGTCTATTAAGTACTTAATACATTATCATATGTGGATATGAAGGTGCAGTTAATTAGATAGCTAACCTTCATTTTTTTTCCAAAATAAGCCAGGCGTGAAAACATCTCTTAACATTTACTTGATGAATAATTCGCAGAGGGGTGTGAGACGACGTATGAAGCAATTTAATAGCCCGTGACTTGAGTCCGCAGCAAACTCGACAGAATTTTACCTTTCCATACAAACGGAGTTTCGTTCTCATTTTAAAACTACGTGTTTGATTGTAATGTTGTAATGAAACTTTGCACATAATTGGCATCAGGTCTTTCAAGGCCTTTAATTAATTTATCCAGTACCATTATTCCCTTTATTTCATTTTCTTTTTTTACGTTACATTTTTTACAATATATATATAAAAGTAAAATATAAAAACACTTACAAAACAATACAAAAGATATAAACACATTATAAAAAAACCTAACCTAGGGTGCCGCCAGCAGCGGAGGAATCGCCGGACTATCCGCGCCGTGTCCAAGATCACCGCCTTCTGCATCAGACCCTTGATCCAACCACCTAGCGAGAGTCTATCAAGGTGTTGGTCGAGACTCTTCGCTATGAGACCGCTCGCTGAAACGACTATCAGGACAATGATCATCGAATCAACATCCCACGTGGTATCCATGCAGTACCATTATTATTATTATATTGTGTATTAGTGTGTCCAGCTTATAAAACAAATGAAATAGAGCAAAAACAAATTTTGTATGATAAACTTAAATTCGCTAAATTTTTTACAATGGTATTTGAAGCTTTATAAACTAATTACAGGCATAGATATACCTTATACTATTGTAAGTACAGAGTTTCAGAGCAATCTAGTTAGTTGTCTTAAAAAGCGAGCGTAACTACGTTTGTATAGAGAACCGAGCTTCCTGCGAACTCTTAAACCAGCATGGTTCACTAAAAGCCCGTTTCGTATTTTTCTTATATTATTTATTGACAATAACAATATACATAATGGATATATACAGATGATTACTATAACTAGCTTATATCTAAAATAGGCCCTTGAGGCATTGTACCAAGGGTGCTGGCGGCATTTCCTCGTTGTATCGCAATACTGATACGTTGTGCCAGGAAGTCGCCAGCTCTTCGATCACCAGTTACGTCAACCAGACGTTTCGCGATTTCTCCAAAAAACTTGTGCGCGCTGGGACCCCATGGACCTAGAGTTTTCTTATATTAGTTTTTATTATTATATATAGTACAAATGAAAACTTCGATTAACCCTGTACACAAAGCATGAAAGATAAATCTTGAAGAAGTTTCATCAAAGCATCAGTACCCCTAGTGTAAATATTTTCGTCAGCAAAACGTGACGTACGCGTTTGCGTTAAGTGTCATTTTGTATGAGATTTTTGACTTTCCAAAACGTCCCGCTTGGCGCGCTGTTCAAAAACCCATACAAAATGAGACTTAACGCAAACGCGTACGTCACGTTTCGCTATCGACTAAATTTACACTAGGGGTACAGGTCCTCCATACTAAATGATGTTTTATAGATACTACACTTTTTTATATAAATTATCTTATTTTTATCGATATATTTATTTGAGAAGTTCTCTCAATGGGTTCCAAGTTATTAGTTTAATAAAAAGGAGACAAAGAGTTATGAAATAACCAATTCAGGACCTTCTTCTTTTTAATGTCAGTTAAAAAACAGCTAACAAAAGATTTTTGATAGTTATCTCGTTTTGAAACACAATGATGCAGATAAATTGCACCCAACCGCGAACAACTTAGAAGTGAACTTTTAATATACTCGCTCTCCAAGTTATGGATCAGGAAACAGAAAAGCAAAAACTAGACATATTGTTAAATGTAGGTTTCTTAAAAAACTCAGCCGTGCAGAAAAGGATGATTGGTAAACGTCTGAATAAAAAACACCGTTTTCCTGTATTGGTTACAAACCTTTGGCATTTTGTATCATACCTTTTTTTGTACTATATAATAAAACCGGCCAAATGCGAGTGGGACTTGCCCACCGAGGGTTCCGTACTTTTTAATATTTTATGTTATAGCGGCAACTGTGAAAATTTTCACTTTCTAACTATCACGGTTCATGAGGTACAGCCTGGCGATAGACGGACAGACAGACGAACGGACGGCCGGATGGACAGCGGAGTCTTAGTAATAGGGTTCCGGTAGGGTCGTGGGGTAAAGTATATTTGGGTTTATGCGTACAAGTTTTATCATCCGTTTGTATACTTTAATGTATTTTTTATATTGTAAACGTCAAACATTTAATAAATTATGGCGTTTAATTAATACTTGCACAGGCTGGGTTATCAAAATCTCTGCCAACTTAGCTTGGTCTGATCTAGCTGTGATTGCAACTCCATAAGAAGCATGAAGAACATGCATTATAATTATCATGATAAAGCTCAAGAGCATGTTAAGAATTTAAGATACCAACCAATTACTTAGGACATTATATTCATATAAAATGGTCTTTGCTTTGAAATCATAAGGTATATCATGCCTAAATATTGACAACGTTTAATAAACAAAAACAAACATTACTACTTCTTAAAGTCTACATTTCGGCATTATGATCAAAGTTAATAATGACGGGAAGTAGTTGTGTCCACTAATGTATTATTTACGTGCAGAACACCGATAAAAATGTTTTCGTGGATTACCGGCGACTAAGGCAAACTTAACTTAGAGGCTAATTCTGATTTCACAATTATAAGGTTTCGATACTGCTTTGAGTCGTGTTATCAGGCATCTCACGTGCAAGATTAAATGTGAGTGAAATGCCTTATGAGACTATTCCTGTTTACATTTCATCAGCACCGACCAACCTTAAGCCCCATGTAGACCGGTTCAAGAACTAGCATGCGATTTATGCTACAATTTGGTATTTGGTCGATCGATTTTTTTGTACACTGATATTTTACATTGTATCATTGTATCTAATATTTGAGTAATATTATAGACAAGTTCATGAACAGTCTAAATGGGGCCTTATCGGCTAATGCTGATTCGTGCTCACGATCAAGGTCATATCAAAACAAAATAAAAGCCATATCAAATTGTTAAAAAGAATTGGGCTCCTAGAAGTTGTAAGTAAATACTAAACTAGTTCCAAGCGACTTTGAGTAAACTATTCCTTTATAACATAGAATAGCTAACAGTTGCGTAACCTCTTCGCAAACAGGATCATTATTCCTTTGCTATTCTAATAAATTATTTAGTTTACAAGTCGGTATTAGGTGTTTCATCTTCAGTCTAGTAAATTATTCAATTTATAAGTTCAAATTGACCAGACTCATAGGTCATACATATAATATAATAATATTAAATTTTAATTACACGCTTTATTTGGAAGGAGTTATTCTTGTATTTATTTATTTTTTACTCTTTATCTATTTCCAAATAATAATAATTTGTTATAGTGAAATTACCTTGGAAATTTTATTAGTAAACAAAATATCAGCTGCAGCATTCTCTCGTTCTACTACAATTGAGACCTGTTGAACGAGGTACCATCCTTTGCCATAGGACCGCTTTCCAATCAGGCTGCGACCCTCACAGCCTGTAAAATTTTATGAACCTTTTCTAGGCAACAAGATAGTCTTGATATAGTGATTTAACGATTTTTTATGCGAAATAAATTCTAAATAGGACAGTCGCATATGACACAATGGCAAACAGGGACCATCGGTATTTGACTTCATTTGCTTCGCACACATTTATGTTATTTGGAATAATATTGATGCTGCATTTTAATGACTGAGATGATATTGTAGAATAACCTTCGGCGGTAGGTAGTAGAGATTAGAGTAGGTAAATATAGATACAGTATATTTTGCGTAAGACTAAAAATTTTATTGTAGAATTATGGTGATTTATAGACTTTTAGATAGTTATTTTTTACTCGTATTCTAATCGAAAAAGCTTGTGTTTCTGAGTAGAAATAACATAAAAATATCCCTAAATTGTACAAACAGCAATTCTTTAACTGTCCATAGGTGGACCTTATGCCCTTTGTAATAAGGTCCACCGATGGATATTTAACAGTGTGGGCGATGGTACAACCACAGACCACCTCAACAAGTAGACGGAGCACATAAGACAATCGCGGTCACTACACAGAAGCGCTCCCATACAAATTTAGTATGGGACCACGACCGCTTAATTTAGTTGCGAGTGTTGCGACAGGTACGACCACTACTCAAGTAATTGAAAAATACTTACAAAACTTAAGCTTTATGAGTATTCCTAGGCTGTCATAATAAAAAAAGGTGTAGAATACAACTTAGTTATGCTGCTCAAATAGTAGCATATTATAAGTAAAATTGCACCTATGCGTAGTGACCTCGTGCTCGTTGTAAACGCTTCGTAATGCGGTGTCTGTATAGTCTGTGTATACAACGCAAAATTAAATGGCCTAGGTATCGATATTTTGTATAGTCTATCAACATGTAGAATATCCTAAAGAATCACTCTGTATTATAAAACCATTATTAGTACATTGATAAATTACCAATATAATTAATTGTTTGCAAACAAAAACGCCAAAGCAATCTCACGTCTTTTATTCATTATCAAACGGATTTAAACCTTGTCAAAAACTTACTCAACCAATTCATATGCAATGTAGTTATTAAGCAAAAATGGACTTAATATCAATGAAAAGCCTTTGGAAGATCAGCAATAAAATGGTCGGTGGGTGAGAAATACATGCTCTAACATATCGTATGGGACCACTTTGATTGAACCACGGTTGATGGTTAATGTTTTTGACTTTTTCGCTTTAGATTCATCAACCCGCATCAGGTATTCTCGGCTTCAAAGGCCTTATCTCGACGCTAAATATACTTTTTATGTCAACAAGCGTGTATGTCAATTGATCATCAAAATAATGTCATGTCATCACTTATCAGCACTCACAGGTAACTTCACGCCCTGATTAAATGTAAACAATATTAGAGTTTGGGCGTACATTAGCTAAACAAAATAGGCTTATTATGTCCGGAAGAGGTCAACTAGCTCTATAGAGTGCCAGGGTCAATTAATGTCAATTTTAAAAAATCTTAACGAAGTTTGGTGGCCATTGCATTGAATAGGTTTGAAATGTAAAACGTTTACAAAATTAATGTGTAAGTACAACCCAATTGTCTTTTTCCATCCTTATGAATCAAATTTAAAAAGGTATTTCTTATCTTTTCCTTGACTCATATTTGCTCTTGTACTTTTAAATGAATATTTGTTCCTCTACCCAAATTACTTTATATTGTTAAGTTAAGACACTCATTAGTAAGGTCCATATAGGAGAATAGAGTAAACAAAGTTTTTGGAATAGGAAAACGCATACAGAAAGACTTACTCATTCCTAATAGGAATAGACAATACAACACAAAAATACAAATGGATGCATACCTCAATACAAGGTCCATATTAGAGTAAACAAAGTTTTTGGAATAGGAAAACGCCTACCGAAAGACAAACTCACCTCATAGGAATAGAATAGGTTACAATACAATACAAAATCACTTTATTGCACACCTCAATACAAGAACATAATACATAAAATACATCAACGCAGACAGAGGTAAACAGGACGTCTTATCGCTAAAAGCGATCTCTTCCAGGCAAAGTGATACATTCATTTAGCGACCTTGGCCTATGTGTAAACCAGGATTCCAATTAATTTCAATTGCAGTGATGCTGACATAAGCGACTATGATAGACACATTCCGCGCTAAGCAATCGACTGTGGTTGACTCTAATTTGTTTAGAAAATGTCTAAAACGTCATTGTTTGTCGATTATACTCTGTTACCGGTGCGCTGACTAGGATGATATTAGGAGTGACTGGCGATACGAATCAAAAAAAGACAAAGTGGTATTTACGTCCATATAGTTCACCATCGCATGCATTTGTTTCTTCGCCGAAATTTATAGTTCAACGTACTTCCCTGCACTCGTCTGTGAGAAAAGATATTTTTTATAAGTCAATAAAGAAGATTAATATAGGCCGAAGGTTGAAAATTATTCAACGGAATGATTTCTATCGACAACTCCTAAAGTCAATTAATCAAGCTGTCAAGCGACAGTATATCTATGAGCAATACAAATACTCTGTATTACTCAGTTGTTTGTATATTGTTATGTATTGGGACCGTGCGAAGTGCATGGTGGGGGTAAGTAAAATGATGACAGCGCATAAGGTGGTAAAAATGTGAACTAATTACGTGATCTTTTTCTAGAAGTTACGAATATGTATAGTAAGTTATCCTTAAAAGATAGACATTTAACATCACGGACTTTTTTGTAGACCTATGAATGAGAAACAACCCCACCATACATTGTATTGTTATAGCTCAAACGGATTAGGCAGCGTTTTCGATTAAGGCTCCTAGCCAGCGTGATTTTTTCCGACAACATCGTTATATTTCAAACAATTTACCCAAAACCTCAACAAGTTATATACTTAAGCCTTCCTCAAGAATCACTCTATTGATAGATGAAAGTCGTATGAAAATCCGTTCAGTAGTTTTTAGTTTTGGAGTAGTTTTATAAGATGTAGTGAATTGACGTTTTCCCCTAGACTTGCGGACACTAGGTTGCGTGACAGTCGTGCACGCTCCCAATACCCGAATAGATAAATATAGAACACATATTTTGATAATTACTTTTTATTTTTTATACATTATAAAACCGGCTCAGTATCAATGCAATGTCAATTCATTTCACACCAATATACTTTAACGATATACGGTATAATAGTTTTATAAATTATATCGTCATAATTTTCATACGAACAGAGAAGGTATGAATCATCAAGTGACCGTAGATTATTTTTCATCGCACTTGCTCGTATTAGTCGTAGGTAATGCGATCCGTAAATCCTGTAATGTATTTTTTCATTTCTGATGCTCTAAAAGTGGGTCGTTGTTGTTCTACAAAGTGTGCAGAAAATGATGCGTTTCTGCTCTAGCACACTACTCACTGCATTTTCGCATTTTTTCTGCTCTAGCACACTACTCACTGCATTTTTTGCTACTCTAGCTCACTGTATTTTCCAAGTACGGTTTTTTTCTTTTTTTTACAATAGGCAATTAAAGTTTGATTTTAAATGGATTATTAACTCCCCATTCCATAAATAACTATATTTTTACGTAAAGTACCCTCAAGAAATACTACTGAAGTTTATACTTATCCGTGTTTTTTTAATGAAAAATTTGCGTGTTTAACTCGGGTGAAAGCCACCATTTCAGTCTCGGACTATTGGTGCTTCTACTACGCTCGTGCGCCAAACAACCTCAACAGACTCTTGGTTAACAATCTACTATTTCATCACACATGCTGCGATGCTATTCGTAAATCCTAAATTTTGACCTAGGGCTCTAATGTATATATAATGTCGTGTATGTAATGTACGTAAGAAATTTTATTTATTTCTCCCTTTTCCTCACAAGTGTAATGAAAAATATTGTGTGTGTACCGGACAGTATATGAGTTGCGAACTTGCCTTCGGCTTCGGGCTTCAATTCACACTCGTTCGTGAATTCTTGTTTAACGCTCGTTATACGCAATGTAGGTACAGTCAGCATCAAAAGTAGCGGATGAAACAACGCGCCAAAAGTATCTGATATTCCGGATAACTTTACCAAATATAGATAAATTTCTAAAATTCACGCTCAAAAGTATATCTTTTACAGTCTTAGTTGTTCTATATTAAAGACATCACTTTTTGTTAAGCCGTTACAGAATGGTAGATACTTATGAAACGTTATTTGATCCGCTACTTTTGATGCTGACTGTACTATTACAGTAATTACTGTTTACAAATGTCTAGGAATCTGCAGTTGTACTGTGGTCAAGTTCGCAATGTCATGTAATCAATTAACTATACTAACATAAGAGCAAGACACGTCGAGTAGTCACGACGTTTTGTTTTAAAAATACATCCGAAATGCAACTCTATTTTCATCAAAATAAGTACCTACTTGACTTTTAAACACAGTGTTATCACTGCTAGATCTGCATGGCGAACCAGTATTATACATTTAATACACATAGGTATATCCGACATAACATTTACTACTAATCCCTGATAGTAAATGTGCATAAACGTTTGAAGGGATCAAAGAATCACTGGAATACTCCAAGTATTTATGAAGAATAGGGACTGAGTTACACTATTCTGATAGCGACGGACCTGTTGCTGTCTCCACAGAAAAAACTCACTTTTTAGTTAATATGGGCATATGATCGGTGGATTATGATCTTCGTACCATTAGACAGCCCTTGTATGTAGGCTAATACAGCAACACCATCCTGAATGTCATTAGTGATAAGTCGGATTGCCCCATTATGCGGTACTGGGTACTACCTGGTTTCGGCAAATACCTAAATTATATTAAATGTTTGGATTTAAGATATGTTTTAATGATATGTATCTAATATTTGCAATAAAGTGTTTTTTTTTATACTGTGATATTATAAAAACACTTCTAGAGGAAAATATCATTGCCTTATTTTATTGTTGTAAAAATATAATACGTACGTCCCACTAAAACGTATGTCAAAATGTTCATACTAATGAGTACCTATCGTCTAAATGATAATTCATATTCCAGGCACACGAAGTCTTTTCAACCTTCAAACCTTTGTCCAGCGTTTGACGGAAATAATCATGCATAATGTGTTGACATTGATATGCTCAGGTTGTTAAGTTGGCATTATATTGACGAGTTCATGTGATTTATTCTTTTTTGAAAATGTGTAGTGCAATTGTAGTGCTTGCAGAAAGAATAAAAAGGTCAAATACGGCGTTGTCTGAATAAAAGATATCCTTTGACTGACTACTCGTAATCACATCTATATCATTAGTAATGTCACAAGCTTTCAAGACATCTCGACTAGAGTCTGTGCGGAATGAGAAGAGTCGTGGAAAGTGTGGGGCCCGATACAATCCACGACTCTTCTCTTTCCGAACAGACTCTAGTGTCTCTTTAGGTTTCAGTTGCAACGCCTACGCCTACCCAAAGCCATTAGAGCGAGAGGAGCCTCAACTGTGTGTCACGTGTGTATACATTATGGACGATGCAGGTTGTGGAAAGCGGATTGGTTGCGCTTTAAGTGAACAGAGAGTGCCCTGCGCATTATGCATGTGTATCGGGTTGTCTGTTTACTTGCGGTAGAGGCACAAGAACTGTCTAGATGAAGAATATTTACATGTCACTAGGAGTAATATATGTTTTTTTTTTTAATTATAAAAGTTTCTTAATTAATGACAATGACAATTCACAGACTTTCGATGAATAGCAATTTTAAACATTTTGATGTTATCCTCGTTTATTTCTCAATCAGAATACCTAAGAGTATTTGGTAAATCCCATTTCTTTCTGAAGATTACAAGGCATGAGGTCGATTTTAATTTAACGATTCGGTACGGTTTTCAATTGGTTTTGATATGACCTTGACGCTCGTCTTGGTGATTGGCGAGCACTCACACACGCCTTTTACTTCATTTCGCATGCACCACTCGGCGTGAGCTATCTTGATGGGCGTATCGAAACCGTAACGCGTTGTTAAATCGGAATCGGATAAAATAGACGCCCAATAAATGTACCTAACCATTGTTGTAATTTGTGATACTTTACAGTTCTATTGTACCGATTCGGTGTCAAGGCAAGGGAAAAAATCACAATGCCACTATTCGGTGCTTTAACCATTACTTTAGTACCAACAATTTATATCAATTATACCATATACATCAATGTAAATAAATTTAGAGTGAATACTCTAATCATTCTCCATATCAGTAGATATGGAGCCATTTTTATACTACGAATAATATTCAATATTTAGGGATTTTGCTGATTTGTTTCACTTATAAGTTGATGATTTTAAATATTGACAGATTCTTCAAAAGAGTTTTTACTAATACACCTTGGAATTTCCTGCAGACGGATTTGGCTGCATTGACCTATATGAACTACTACTTAGCGCTCTGATCATAAATTCCATCTAAATGGTCAAAAACGTTGAAATCGAAAAGAATAACAAGACTAACAAAATAAAACATAGTAGGTCGGTATTATTATGAGCTGCTTTTTGCGGCAATGGGCTATTTTTTTCAATTATCATTTTTATCAAAGTTTCCTTAAACCGCCAGACATTTTACTCAGTATCGGCAACCGTCTGTACCCACGTGCAAATTCCTCGTACCAATAAATTAATAATAACTCACTAACAAGCCGTTCGGAAACTCGTGCGTATTTAACTTGAACGTTTGCTACAGGCCCGCTTTGTTATTAAATTAACACGTGAAGTTCTCACGGCCGTCAGACGACGCCTAAAAGTACTTTATCATCGTTATGCCAACCACCGTCACCAAAGACGAGTCAATAATAAAGACTATCAATTTAAATGCAGTCATTCACTCCCATCTGATATCACAACCTTATTTCCTAAGCTAACGGGCGGGAACAGTCTGTGTCAACCCGACCGCAGCCTTATACCTACTTCTTTGAATTCGAAATGTTGTCTACGTGTTAGTTTGGTCTGCATACTCCTTTCATAATGTCCGAAGTTACTAATCATCAATCATCAAATTGCATGTATCTCAATCCAGGTATAAACATGAACCTTTTCTTATTCTTGAATTGTAAAATAGGTATCTTTATTTACATTTATAGTTTTTCTCGTTGACCTGCACGACATATAAATGTACTTGTACTGCTGATCTGCCGCGCGATACATTCCTAAACTAGTGCGGGAGGGAGGGAGAACTCAAGATGGCGAATCTTATCCCATGCCTGAGAAAGACTGGTATGTAGTATTTATGAGTCATCATTAAGTTATGGTCATCATTGTTGTGTACACGGTGTCGGGTTTAGTATGGATCAAACGAAAGCTAATCAGTTTCGACCAATCTGTACGTTCAGCAAAAGTCTATCGTTTTGGAGACACCTTGTAGTAATAAAATTAATATAAAGTTTACAGTTCTTATTAATTATTCGTCTCTGGTAATACGTTCCATGTTACGTTAATGAAGGGCAGAAAATTGGCCCTTGTGGTTAGATATAGGTATGTATAGTATTGACACAAGTTATTTAAATAACTTCATACATCAAACACCATACCTTAAATTATGCTTAAATGGTCACTAAATATTTAATTTCACACGGTACTTTAATTTAATTACTTGAATAAATATCCGAGTATAATCTAGATTAACGCATGTGAACTTTGATCAGAAGTTAACAAACGTTTACTAATCTGCTCGAATTTATCATACCTAATGTAAAATGGTAAATATTTAGGAAACAATATCACCCATAACCCATTACAGTCTTTAGTAAAGAAATTGAAAAGGTCAATACAATAACAGTTTTGAATGTTTCACGGTTATTTTCACTAGACTTAAATCTACCGGGATATAAAACAATATAAAAGGTAATCACGGTTTATATCCCAGTCGATTTAAATCTAGTAGGGTCAATACAAATGTCACATTTTATTTAATAACAAATTTACTATCAATATTTAAAGCTTATAATCATAGTTCGACGTATTTCGAACTGTGTCGAGGATGAAAATCCCGTCTTTACAACGGATGGTTGACCAGTATGATATACCGACTACCGGTTTTTAACTATTCATATAAACTATAATTTCTAATTATTATATTATACATTTGAAAACCTCCAACGTAATGAACCAATTTTGATAAAACATTTAAGAACCACCGCTAGAAACCTGCTTTCCAAAAAAAAAACCGCACCTTCACATAACTGTCAAGTTTTTAACACTCCTTTTTTTGCAGTAGGGCTAAGATGCTTTTTATCATTTGTCACCATACCTGACGTTCTAATAAGTAAGTAAGGGCGAAAGTGACGGGCATAGTGACAAGTGATAAAAATGGAACCATGCTGCCACTGGATCTGGGTTTATAAATACCATTTAGCTAACCTAAAAACATAAGTAGCTGCGCTAAATTTATTGAGATGATTGTGCGATACATAACTGGATTTCGACTTGCTTAGAAAAACAATTTTAATTTATGTGAGAACACGATCAATCTATTTTTACGAAATCAGATTAATCGCTAAAATATACCAGAAACTTATTAACTTGTGTACCAAACGCAAATATTATTTATTCATAAACCACTAATGGGTTTTTTAAAACTAATATAAAATAGTTCACGGTTATATGCTTAATTACATCATATCAACGCGTTGGGAATACTTATTTTATTAAGTTAAGTATATATAAATTATTAAATCTATCTGTTCGACTTCATAATTATACACAGCAATTTTGCATGGCCCTACACCCAAGTAGCGAAGCGTCCAGCGAACTTGATTCCCGACTTGTAAGTTTTCAGAATCTTGAGTGGGTAATTTTTTGAAAAGGGAAAAGAGGTCCAACTTGCATACGATTATTTTTCAGTTTCCGCTACTACTTTATCTAGTCCTGCGGCGGTATCATGTTTCCATTTTTATCACTTGTCACTATGCCCGTCACTTTCGCACTAACATACTTGTTAGAACGTGACAGGCATGGTGACTAATGATAAAGAGACGACCATCTTAGCCCTACTGTATTGTATTTTTTATTATGCTTAATTTATAATAAACTTACTGGCGTGAGTATATCAGTCATAAAAAATTCAATTCCCTAGAATTGTTATTATTTTATGTGACATACTAACACTGTTTTTTTTTATACCACGACGGTGGCAAACAAGTATACGACCCGCCTGATGGTATGCAGTCACCGTAGCCTATGGACGCCTGCAACACCAGAGGCATTACATGCGCGTTGCCGACCCTTTAAAAACCTGTACACTCTTTTTTGAAGAACCCCATACTGTAGCCCCTCGGGAAAACCTCGAATAATATATATATATATGCTTATTTAATGTCGTTTACTTTATATACATATTATCAACACGAAAATAGCGTTTATTTTTCGAACAGCTTAACTGGTATCGCGGGCCAAACGGCGTATCCATATTACCATTTCTACTTGACATCCCGCGGTGTGGCATCCAAAACCGGAATCACTAATTATGTCCTAACTGGCACCTATAGATATCGAAACAACTATCATATTTTTCACTTTTAACTTCAACCTTTAAATAGCATGACAGTCCTAATACTTACATGAAATGTTCAATAAAGAACCAGTTATCCAATAAGTATCTATTAAGCTGATTGGCAATCTCATAATTATATTTTTTCTACCCCAGTGCTCTTATTTGTCGATTAAATGACTGCCAGTTGATCGAAATGAACTTCATAAGAAGTACAGCGCGCGGCGCGGCGCCCCGCCGAGCTCCGGGCTCCGGCCCCCCCTGTCTGAAGAATCATACAAGCAATGCTCTTAGGTGTATATTAAGCAACTGTTCTTCTAGGCAAAGATCTTAAAACCAACATTTACTTTGATTTTATTTATAAGTGTAGGTGTAATAGTACATTATGATACAAGTGTGCTAAGTTGGCCACTACACACGAGGCGATATTGTGCGCGCGAGCTTTAAGCGAGCGCGCAATAATAAAGCCGATGTGGGTAATGACCAATGCACACGCGTTTCATACGTCGTTTTTCAACACACTTGCGAGAAAAAAAAACAAAACTTATAAATTAGTTTAGTAAAAGTACAATTTTCAAACTGTAAGCCACCAGTCTGAACATCGAATAATTACCCCAAGGCGTGCTGGGCTTGTAGGCACTTATTCGCCAGTTCATTGAAGTAAGCTACCAACACGGTTTCCAAGAAAGAATGGACGTTTTTGCTGATCTTCCATTGAATAAAAGTTTCATATGCCGCCAAATATTTTTCACCAGATTTTGATGGTAAAAGGCTATCGTTCTCGGCTCCTCCCTCTATTAGTATCCAGCTTCAAATGACATTTTCGTCAATATATAAACTAAAAACATGCAGAACTATTCCAATTTCACGACAAATACGAAAAATGGCAGGCGCGTTTTATTTTACGCACGATTCCAATGCGCGCGCAAGGCAAAGGCGCGAACGAAATCGACAAACAGCCAATTTAAAAAAAGCTAATATTTTCGTATTTCTATTCGACGGATGGAGATCAAATCGGTTAAATGTTATGTTTATTCATTAATGTAATTTAAGAGATAATCTAATCTATAAATTATGTGTGGTGTGATAAAAACCTCTTTGAACTAACATTTTAAACCAGATAGTTAGTCAAAAAAATGTATTACTCGACCAAATGAAAAAGGCTTCGTTACTCAGTCGGATAATATAATGAAAAAGCACGAGTGTTCTAATATACTGAAAAAGCACGCGTGTTTATCTAGGATTATGAGCCAAAAATAGGTGGAATAAAAACGTCGTTTTTAACAAGTGTCTTCAAAAAATATTGTGTGCAACGCTACATAATTAATAATACATAAATAATAATAATAAATAAATATTATAGGACATTATTACACAAATTGACTAAGTCCCACAGTAAGCTCAATAAGGCTTGTGTTAAGGGTACTTAGACAACGATATATATAATATATAAATATTTATAAATACTTAAATACATAGAAAACACCCATGACTCAGGAACAAATATCCATACTCATCACACGAATAAATGCCCTTACCAGGACTTGAACCCGGGACCATCAGCTTTAGGCAGGGTCACTACCCACTAGGCCAAACCGGTCGTCATAATTAGGTCTTAAAATTCTCGGGCCTGTCCTTATAAAACTAAACTTCGTTTCGTTCTGTTCCTTTTAAGATCCCCTATTCTTGTAATGTACCTGTTGCACAAAATACCATATGTTTAGTTTTCCCTAATTAATATTTACTATTGCTAACTAATAACCGTAATTTATTGAGGAATTTTAGATAATATTATTTTATAATATAAAACGAGTAATACTCGTAGTATTAAATAATTTATATTATAAAATAATTGGTCGGAAAATACCTCAGTATTATACCTACATCAGCTCTTCCCCGTAACAATATAATATGTTATATTTACATAATTTGTAAGACACTCGGGACCGTATTCGGAAACATAGAATATAATACCCACTTGATGTCAATGACAAAGGGATTCATGGAAGGAAGCTTTATTTTTAAATAGTTTTATTATAAACTGATATGCGCTTGAACTTATTATTAATTTAAAATTTCATGAACGGACATCTTACTAATTGCGCCAGCTTTATCAAGCAGTACACGTGTGTGTACGTATCATATGTACAATAATTATTCTGTATAATTTTATTCAATCTATATTGTTTCTGAATCGAGCAACGGCAACAGGTTTCGTTTACAAAGTCAAGACCACCAAGTTCGAAGTAACGGAGTTGCTTATGACGTCACGCAAAGCGATCAACCAATCAGCGGCCGGCTCGAGACGGATACGGGAAATACCCTGCGTCCGCGCAACAGTATCAGCTAAACAATGAGCGGCTTTCCAACTTAAAAAATCTAATATAGATCTGATAATGACTTGACATTACTCTCTGCTTAGTGCAGCTGGCTTGCGCCTATACAGCGTGTAATTTTGACAACCGTATTTAATCTTTAATGAACACACTTTAATTTTTCCATATTAAATAATTGATCATGCAATGTATTATTTATTATTTTGTTTTAACTGAAAACATCGCATTCAATGACGCGACGTCACAAGTGTCACAAGTGACTATGATGTGCGGACTACACTGCCTCTCGATTTTCAAAAATTTATTAAGCTTTGATAGTTAAAACTAAATTTAAAAAATCTTTCAGAATCGTTTTGAAGCACTAAAAACTACTTCTAGTTTAAGTTTGCAGTTATATAAAAAATACACACTTTATAGGAGTGCACGCGAAATGATCTGCCAATAATTTCAAATCTATATCAAAACAAGTTTAGATTTTAAGCTCGAATGCCACTGAATGCCTTCTAATTCGATCAAGATAAGAACTCTGTGAAATTTCCTCACCCGGACTTCATTTAAAATTAGATCGATGACAAGTCGTTCACCTTGTATTAGTCATGCTGTACGCACAATTATAAAATAGCGTTCATAATTAGGCAGTGCCCGTACTCAAGTTGCGGCGTTTGAGGAGCTAAGCTCTTTCTAAAAAACTAGGCAAAGTTGATAGTGGAACTGGAAATATATGGTTTATTTATTTATTTTATTTATTTAAATATGAAACAAACGGCCATACAAAAAATATTATTACAGATTCTTCTCTTAATCTAGACCTTATAGTTTCCATTTTGTTAAACATATCTTTATATGGAACAACAAAAAGTACCTATCTTCGTTTAGATTCAGCTAAATAGTAAGAGGTTACACAGAATTTGAGAAATCACATTTACAAAACACTCAGTGAAAAGCACAATGTAAAACACGTTATACGTTTTTAACAATTTTTGAATAATTATTAAACATCGACAAACATAACATATAATAATACTTTAAAATATCGACAGATCGCGTTAAGATTTATATGCTACTAGTCTTGAATATTGTTTTCAATGAACTTATGGTACAATTAAATATGTCTACATTTCTTACAATGTTATTATCATTATTGAGTGCACATGCTCGTTTAATAAACATATTTTTAATAAACTTTATACTTGAGTCTCAGGTTCAGGAATAATTTTACCTACATACTTAGATATGTAGGTAAAATAATGGATTCCGTGGCAAAATGTAGCAGAGGGTATTTAGAGCATACAACATACTCAGAATTTCTCTGCGGAATTGTATCAGAGTAGAGTCACAGGAAAACTAATATGACCGACATAGCTAGTAGAATCGTGATAATGGGCTGTGGGCATGTTGCATGTAAGCTAGTACTATAATAATAAATAAATATATATGATTGTGTAAAGCTGACCAAGTACTGGAAAAGGTTTGAAGGGTATTGGAGGAGGCAAATATCTAGAAAGAACGATTTCGTCGGATACGTAATGATTGACTAGTACTTCTATCTCTGTATGAAACCTCTCTTCGACGCGAACTCATTTACAAATTATCATTTAATTTTACATCAATTAGCCAAAAATACGAATATACGACCTTAATAATACTTAATTATGCTTAATAAACACATATTTATGCTGAATTGGTCGCACAATTACATGGTACAAGAATGTTCAATAGTTGAACCATATTTTAGGGTTCCGTAGCCAAAATGGCAAAAACAGAACCTTTATACTAGTTTCAGCATGTCCGTCTGTCCGTACGTCACAGCCATTTTACTTGAAAACCGTAAGATATATTTTAAAGAAATTTGAAACGTCGGTAAGTGTATTATGTGAGCTGATTCTTAGTTTAGAAGCAAAAATCATTAGTTTTAGGGGCGGCACTCCACACATGTAACAAAAAGTTAAAAAAGATCAAGTAAAATCGACGTGTGGCATCATTTGATAGGTCTTTAAAGATAACAATAAAGGCCTTACTTAAGCAGCCGAACGATAACAACGGGTTTTGATTCAGTGAACAGGTTTGGAAATAATCGCTCCGAATGTCAAAATATTGTGTTTTATATTGTATGAAGAAACTGAACCCTCTTTTATGAGAACCACTCCCACTGCCCCTTTTTATTTTAGTTTCATGGTTATCAAGCTATCCAACGACAAGAAAAATAAAACCACTTGGGCTCAGTCTGCCCTTTACTTCGATGTAATAAGAAACTTTTTTTAGCATAGTGCAGCCACTAATGAATTTCTGGACACAAGCTTGTATATTACTTGTTTCTTGGTCGCAACTTCACAACTAACAGGCAAAAGGTCCAGCAAGAATAGTCAGAGCAATATGTAGGAATAATTAAGATATCATATAAGTAGATTATATATAGACTTGGAGAATTTAACAACTAGAGACGCCTTGTCTGTAATTTTCTGTACAAAACAGTCTGCCGATTTCTGCGCGGGAGGGGCACGTCAAATAGCCATGTCAGATAAACGTCAGTCCATACAATACATATGACCATTGACCGAGGTTTCCAACAGAGGGGTAGAGGGGGGGGGGCTCTTAAAGGGGACTTCGGTTGTTAAATCTTCTAAGTCGAACTATGAAGGCATTATTAAGTTAGATCATCATCTCCTTCTTATACACGATGTAAGAGATCTTGCTAAGATGTCTACTCAGTTTTACCAAGCTGATATCATAGGCGATAAATCAACTCGTAGATTTGACATCTTAATAGAACACTACTGAGCATAAAATATGTTAAAATATTTTAGTATAATGGCGAAGGTAATCATTAAACCAACAACAACATAATCAACGTTATCTGCTACGCGTTTTGTTTGCGGTGCGTTACCACAAAATGCTTTTAACTAGGAGATTAAAATGTAATCGACATACAATATTGCACTCAATATTAATTTACGTAAATTGTAAGCTAGAAAGGTACTTTTATTAAACTTTGTACTTAGTTGTTTATAAATAAAATAAAAAATAAAAATATTTTTATTCAGTAGCTTAAAAAACAAATTACAATATCTATAAGTGAGAAAACACTTGTGCTAAGAGAGCACCGCTCTTCCACGCGGTTAATTTAGAGTAACTTAGATGTAGAAAGTATGTTAAACTATAGAAAAGTAACAGATACCTAACAACATTTTTTCATTTACAAAATTTTTAACAAGACACTATTATGATACAAGAGATGCATTGGGTACTTAATATAAAATAGACGTGTGTGTGTGTGTGTGTATGTGTGTGTGCGTGCGTGCGTGCGCGCGCGTGTGTGTGTGTGTGTGTGTGTGTGTGTGTGTGTGTATGTGTGTGTGTGTTTACCTGCCGTACTACAAGAAATCAATAAATTTACTCTAGATAACACTACGAGCATGTTTCTTTTTCCTGTATTTGAGGACAGCTATGTCTTTAATCATCTCTTAATAAAATAATATTAAACCTTCTTGATAAACCAATATTAATTATTCTTGATGTCTAATGACTAGTTGGTGCCTTTGCCAATTCTTGGGGTGAGATTGCCAAGCGAACGCCAGAGGACCTACCGCGAAAATCTAAAATTCTTTAGCTGCTTCTCTCTTACATATTCGTGGGATAGAGAGGCAGGTGACGAACTTTCAATTGTTCGATCTTTGCGGTAGACCTTATGCTCAAGTGAGCCTTAGCAAAATGCCGGGCAACGCTAAGCAGATGATAACTCTTCTTGGTTTTATTCACCAGTATCATTCTACAAATCTATTATTATTACAGCAATCGTGTAGCAGTTGTCGAAAATTTACATTAACCATAATTACTTATCGATAGGGGTTCGAAGGCATTGTGTCTCCGACTACGCGTGTAATCAAGCTTCTCGGCTTCAATGAGTCTATGTATGTATGCCGGTAATATGTACGTTACGTGACGTATTGTTGGATAGATATGGGCCGGGTGATCAATTGCGGCCAGGTAGTTATACCGTTATACTTAAGATGCTCCTCATGCGGTTCGATTTTATGTTAATGTTACTGGTTTAGTATTTACGATGTGGTTAATTATTATTATTTTCTTTATTCATTCAATATCTTAGGTTAGGATTTTTTATAATATGGATATAAAAGTAAAATATAAAAACACTTACAAATCAATACAAAAGATATAAACACATTATAAAAAACCTAACCTAGGGTGCCGCCAGCAGCGGGGCAGGGCCCAAGCTGCCGGTGGTCAGGGCCGCAGAGAGAGGAACCGACGCACTATACGCGCCGTGTCCAAAATTATTATTATTATTAAATCGTTTATATCAGCTAAAGCCCATAAAAGTGTTAGTATAACACAAAACAACTTACAAGACCATTGTTAGTACATACAGAAATCAGAAAAACCGGAGGAGCATAAAAATAATAAAATGTTATAATGTTAAGCTGATGGTCCCGGGTTCAAATCCTGGTAAGGGCATTTATTCGTGTGATGAGCATGGATATTTGTTCCTGAGTCATGGGTGTTTTCTATGTATTTAAGTATTTATAAATATTTATATATTATATATATCGTTGTCTAAGTACCTTCAACACAAGCCTTATTGAGCTTACTGTGGGACTTAGTCAATTTGTGTAATAATGTCCTATAATATTTATTTATTATTATTATTTATTAATACCTTAAGGTCTGTTTTTGTATTTAATAAACCTACATACTACTTTGATGTTTAGCGGTTTGCTACTAGAATAATAAATATGGTATATTTAAAAAATAACTGCTACCAGTCAATTAGTACCCATTTTACTCATAAATATATCTAATTACTTGATTTAGGTGTATGGATAACTTAAACAAAATTTATCTTATCTTGGTCTACATATATTGGTTTAGACTGAAATTTAAATAAGCTGTAAATTATTCAAATGATTACAAAGATTTAAATATAATAGGTACGAATTCATATATGTGGTGGTTATAAATTAGCTTCCGATATTTTAAGAGATGGTACTTATCATTAACACAATTAAGTTTAAATAGAAATAAAGAAAACATTTCGTATGATATTCTTGTTTTTATTTACCGAACAATATAAATAAATTATTAATCATCCTAAAAATAATCATCGTGTGCATTCATTGTGCATTTAAATGATGCTTAACAATTTCCGTCATGTCAACAATTTTATCAACGTGAAGTGGCCAGTAAGTAAGTAAGAGTAAGGTAAAAGAGGTTCTAGAATCTGTTCAATGAGGTCTTATTTAATTATCTCATTAACAAAGTGTGTTAAGTAGCAATTTTTTTTTAAGCATTAAACCTATTATGTTTCATACTTAAATATGTTCCAGGAGATGAATACTATCAGCTTTAAAAATATTGGTTACTAATTTGTTAGCACCTGATACAGTGTGTATTTTTGATATAACCACAAACTTAAACTAGACGTAGGTTTTAGTGCTATAAAACAATTTTGAAAGATATTTTTAATTTAGTCTTAACTACCAGAGCATATTTTTTTAACGATAATATTTCGAGCGGCAATGTAACTCGCACATCATTGTCACTTGTGACAGTTATGACGTCACGTGACGTATTTAATTAAATGCGACATTTTGAGTTAAAACATAGTACTGATACATTGCTTGCTGTATTATTTTGTATAGAAAAATAAAAGTCGTCCATTTTTTCTAAAATCTATGAAAGTGTGTTCATTCAAGCCTTAACTAACTGCCCTTTGATTATGCAGTTGTATCAAAAATACACGCTGTATAAACTTGGAACTTAAGTACCATATCAATATCACAAAATATTTTCAGTAATTTGTTTTTTGTATTTTCATTCATTGGCGAAACAGTATTTAGTAAAGTATTTTTCAGTAAAACAGACACAGAATTATGCGTTAGTTATGTTTGTGATACCGCTTTTATAATTCTCTACTTACTCGTATTGCATTTCACATACAGCATAAATGAATATCTTTACGTAAGTGTATCAGACCTTTATAAAATCAAACAAATTTAATATTAACTACGGTTTTCGAACTATTAAGTGATAAAATTGCACACCCAATTTCATCATCTAATTGTAAGCCTGTGGCCAGTAGTGGGATGTATATTGGACTGAAGTAATGTTGAATGACATAGGTATTCGTAAATTAATAACAGTTCATCGAACAGGTAGGTAGCAGCTAACTCAACAAAAAATATTACAATGGATCTACGAATAATTATATCAAGGTCCGTCTTTTTTTCTTTCGTTTTTGCGAGATTGAGTTAAGCATAGCGTGTGATGCAAAGGGAATGATAATTGATCAGTAGTCAGCTATTAATGGTAGAGTTATAATTTCTCAATTAAAACATGCTTTTAAAGGTCCATACCTACCTACCCATTTACCCTAACGTTTTTATTCTCTAAGAATAATAACTACTTAAGAGTTTAGTAACCTGTTTGTGATCGTCACTACCGGCCTAGGTGTCAATAAAGTCATACGGCTACGTCTGAAAATGAAGATACGGACGACAATATGTAAACACCTTAATATAGCACGTGTATTTTTGATACGACCGAATAACCAAAGGGTAGTTGGTTAGAGCTTTAATGGACACACTTCGATTGGTTTTGTAAATGGGCATTAAAGTTGTGTAACTAGAGTATACATATTTTTGGAACTGTGTTCGTATCGATATTTTTAGACGTGACTGTACATTTACATTTACTTGGTACATTTTAGGAGTCCCGCTGCACTCGCGTCGTGTGCTCGGGCAGCGTCATCGACATCCCGCGGCCCGACGCCGTGCGCACCCCCGACGAGATCTACTGCGACGCCGAAAAGTTCTTCAAGGAATACTACGCGTCAATACGCAGGTACGGATCAACATTGATAACCCTAAGCCACTAGAAAATACACTAGGGTAAATCAATTTTTTTTTTATTTCTCCTTCCCATTTTCCAACACACAAGAGGACAACTCTTAAAACTCTCAATCTCGATATTGAAATTTAACAAAAATGTTTTTTGTGGTAGTTATAAGCCCTTTGAGCGTGATGAAATATTTCTTCTAACAAACTGGGCCCCTACTATCCCTTGGACAACGGAACAGAATAACAACAAAAAATGTTGATTCCGGTATATAATGTTGGTTTGGCCTAGTGGGTAGTGACCCTGCCTACGAAGCTGATGGTCCCGGGTTCAAATCCTGGTGACGAGCATGGATATTTGTTCCTGAGTCATGGGTGTTTTCTATGTATTTAAGTATTTATAAATATTTATATATTATATATATCGTTGTCTAAGTACCCTCAATACAAGCCTTATTGAGGTTACTGTGGGACTTAGTCAATTTGTGTAATAATGTCCTATAATATTTATATTTATTTGTTATTATTTATTTATATAGGGGTGGATCAAAGTCAAATCAAGCACATCGTATTATGGTGTTATTAGTGTTGAAAAGTTAACTATAAAAAAAATTAATACCGTCACTAGTTTAAGAACCTTTGTTAAGAACTCAATCTTGAAACGTTGTAATATGTATGCATCTTTTTGCTTGACAACAGTATAAGCTAGTTTTTTTCGCAAGCGATAACTTCAAAATAAATCGTTTGGGAAACGATGCATTTGACAAATCTTTGACGAAATTCGGACAGTATACAAAAGTGACACCCACTGAAATGTACTCAGCCTTATTCATGCCTTAAGCCATCCTAGTGCAATATAGTGCAATATATTCTATGATAATATGTTCCAAATGCAGTAATGCATCCATGAGTGTACAATCTGTGCATGTGTCACACGTGTGCATCAGCTTCAATTTCAACTCTAAATTGAGATGAGATGGAATAACGTGCGTTCAAAATATTTTCACAAGCTTTTTTCCATTAAAACACTGCTAAAGATAAAAGCAAAAACTTAAAAGAAACAGTGCGAAACGTTGCGGAAAAGCTATTATTTGCATAGTGATTAAAATACGTTTTATGAAACCATTTGCAGCCGTTATTCACTCTTTCAACTTTAAAATCACGTGTACAAGGTTTTAATTACTTTGATAGTTAATAATGTTATATGTTTGCAGAGAAAATTCGGATGCGCACATGACTAGGCTGCAGGAAGTTAAGGCGCAGTTGGAAACAAAAGGCACGTACAATTTGAAGAGCCCTGAACTGGTGTACGCGACAAAGCTAGCATGGAGAAACGCGACGCGATGTATTGGCCGGATACAATGGAAGAAATTGCAGGTTAATATGATTTTATTTAAAATAAATAACACAGATTAAAAAAAATCATTCGTTTCATATTTAGTCATTTCGACTCCTAACATTGAGTGCGAAAGAACGGTTGGAACTAATAATTTTCCAAAATTGCGAAATTTCAACATGGAAACATTTCGGACACTTCTCATATTTTTGTATCGGATTCAAAATCTTGCCATCTCCAAAGTTTACTTTATTTCCTGCGTAATTTTCCTAAAATTTCAGGGAAATTTTTCAACTAAATTTAAATTAAAAATTTTCAGCAACTTGTATATTTGTAGTTAGAACGTTGTTATAGACTAATATTACATTTAATACGATTACTGCCCCCACCTAAGCAGAATATTATTGCCATCATTTTATAAATTACAAATACGCGTATGCATTTTTCTAAAGTATATTCCGGGCAAGTAAACTTCGTATACTTCAAAAGTATGTAAATTGGGTTGAATAAAAAACCATGTCACGGCAATTTTTCCTTTATTTATTTTTCTCAATCAATACGAGATTGTGAGTAGAAATAATCAAAAAATTTGGATATACCTAATGTAAATGATACATTTTTATTATTATAAACATTAATTATACACTTTCTTCCGAACACCCATACATTATTATTAGTTCGATTCGACTCACTCATGCTCGATATAGTTACGATTTGAACGGCATTCCAGGTTACTAAGGGTTCTGAGGGGAACCCGAGAACCACAAGAACCGCAAATCATGACAACCGGGCTGATACGTGATGCCTTTATAAGCTATCAGAGGGCCTACCACGAACAATTTATTTCTACCGTTCGTGTATTTACCTGTCTATCGCTTGAAATGCAAGTATGACATATGCAGATAACGAAATTTCCAATTCCGATTTTTGCGGCCTGGCCCTTATAGCCATGGTACTTATACTCGATTTGATCTCAACATTTGTTACATGCACTTGCCTGCCTTGTACCTAATTTGTATTTTAGTACGTTACTAAACATGTGCGCAGTTTATGCAAACCTCCACAAAATAGATAATGCGGCATACGTAAATAAGGCGGACTCTCTAGTAAACCAGATACTTGAGGAACAAAAACATTTATTTATATATCTGTTCCTTTTTTATAGACATTAATCATTATGCCTACATACACACTAATCATCCGGGGATTCCTAGAGGAAACGAAGAAATAAATCTTCTTAAATTTTGCTTACAGGTATAGCGAGAATACAAAACGTAATTCGATTTCTGTCTCTTTTTAAGTCCCGGCATATCACGTAATGCAGATAATTTTATCGTTGTCATTCATAATTTACAAAAACCTAAATTTTCAAACATTCGTGTCGTGTCTTGCTTTGACTGGCGCCGATTTCCTTTGGACATAAACAAGGTAACGTTTGAAATGTAAATTACTTTAGGGATTTAAAAATGGGATTGTTTTAACATCGTTTTTTTTTCGTACTCGTTGAATTCAGAGAGGCAATCTGCACTTCGTGAACAGAAATAATAGAGCGTTGATGATGTCTCTACAGCGTTTTCATCCAAATAAAAAAGAGCTATCGTAGTTCATAATCATAAATTCTTTGGTTTTCGTTCAGCCGGAGCCATGTTTGAATACAAGTAGCGTGAAGAAACGCATTGGGGGTAAAGGTATATTAAAATTTTAAGAAAAAGAAGTAAAGATACGTGCGTTTTGTAAAATACAGGGTGAAATAGTTGATTGACCATACGATGAGGGGTGAATATACTGAATATGTGGATCATACTGAACAACTTTTACTATGGGGCCAGCCACGAATTCGCGAAATAAATCAGCTGTTTCATAGAAAACATGGACATGTGATTCACCAAAATGTATGAGACAGCAGATTTTTTTTACAATTTCGGGGTTGGTTCCATAGAAATAGTTGTTCAGTACCCCTAGTGTAAATAAATTCGATTTCGAAACGTGACGTACGCGTTTGCGTTTAGTCTCATTTTGTATTGGATTTAGAAAGAGCGCGCCAAGCGGGACGTTTTGGAAACTCAAAATCCTATACAAAATGAGACTTAACGTAAACGCGTTCGTCACGTTATGATGTCGATCAAATTTACACTAGGGGTACAGAATCACCTACATATCCACTCCTCGGCGTATGGTCCAACATAACAATTTCAAAGTTCTGAAAGTGTATAATTTACACCCAAAAATCGAGATACACGAACTATTGAAATATTATAATTGGTCTGATGATATATTCTGAACAATTAATTAGATTTTTTTTTTATTAGCATAAATTTTACATTATGATCAAAAAGGTTAAAATACAAATTGAAAAATTTTAGGGTAGAAAGAGGGGTTTCAATCCATTTGTGGATTAATTAGATTGGTGCTAGTTGTTTACTTTTAACTGGAATTTTAGGTGCGCTTAAACCGTAAATATAAACCAACTTATTCGTAATATTTCTTTGAGTTCACCGCAAAGAACACATGTAAACTTTTAATTAGGGTTACAAAGTTAAAGACCGGCGTCAACTTATAACGAGCCTGAGATGGGACGCCATTTGTATCACGTTAGGTTTAAAATGGGACATTTTGTAGGTACTTATTAACTTTTTATGAGATTTCGTAATCAAACTGACTGTAAACTAGCTTCAAAGTTTAGTGAGGCTATAAAAAACATTGTGAGCTCACTGCTCTTATTATACTTCTTTTAATTAAGAGGAACTGCTTTCAACCAACCTTACCTGTACTATGATTTTTGAGGAGGTGGACAACCGCTTTTCCATACAAAAGTAGTCCTCCCTAGATGTTCACAAAACGAAAAACATTTTTACACAATTTGATCTATAATTGGTACCATAGCAATGTCCTTTGTTTGAATTTTCTCAATTTTTTGACTATTATTAGATTTAGGAGCGTAAATAAAAAATCATAGAACGATAAAATAAACGAAGGGGCATAGCTGTGGTTATTATACAATAAATTGTGTAATAGTACGTTATAGTGCCAATTACATCCACACTCCTCCAGGCCTAATATCAAACGATATCGGGCTCGATATCGGAAAGTGTGGATGTAATTGGCGCTTATGATACAAGTGCGAAAAGTAGGAATTCGAAACGAGTGGCGATAAATTCGACACAAGTTGCGGATTACCTTTACGCACGTGTATCGTATAACGTTGTACAGTTCATATTGTCCTTTTAATTCCGCACATGTATCGTAATATAATTTTCCATAATGTCAATATCCCGGAAGGAAAATGGGGACTACGTTTGGATGGAGAAGCGCTCGTCCACTATCCTCTTAATACTGTCACGACTCCGCTGAGCTTATTTTAACTCGAATAAATATCATGAGAAAAAATAAACAATGTAACATTACAAAACCTTTATTTTTCCAGGTCTTCGATTGTAGAGAAGTAACAACTGCAAAAGGAATGTTCGAGGCGCTTTGTACGCATATCAAATACGCGACGAATAAAGGAAATATCCGGTATGAACTCCATTCATCTGATCCAATGTCAGAGCTCACAAATCACTTCTACATCTAAAGATGCCGAACGGAGATCATGATAAAACGCCATGCTGAGATAAAAAAATGTGATAGTATCGAATTGGGCCGTAATACCTTTTATTGCAAGCGTGTTACCGTTTTATACCAAGGTGACTAGTTTATCAGTGTAGGTATTCGTAATGGTGAACAATCGTTTCACAAACAACAATTGACAAATACTCAGTTTACAAACAAAGTTTGACAAAATAATGATTTCTAAAATCGTTTTATAAATTTATTTACTAACTTATTTTAGAAAAGATGTAACTGACAAAAAGCTTTATTTTAAAATATTCATCGAAAAGCGATCCTATAATCTTTTTAATTTTTATTTTAAAAATGCAAAAGATGTCTACTTAAACGTACTAGTTAGGGAGGCGAGGTAGCTAAATGGCGTAATTCAACGGCGCCGTCGAGACCTATCAAAATCGAAAGATAAAATAATTTCGAAAAGAAAAGCTCTTATGGTAAAAACCATTATAGCGGTGGGTTTGGCGTGTACGGTTTTTCAAAAATGTTAAAAAAAACAGTTACTTGGGCATTCTCGAGCGCGTCAGATATTCATACTACGTATGCCCCAAGTGCCTCTGATAACAACGGTATACTAATCTGCCGCTTTGCGTGGTGGGGGTAGGAATTTAAAGTAGTCAAAAATGCAAAAATAAAAAAACACTCGAGCGCGTCAGATTTTCGGAAGGGGTGTTAAGTAGGCCCCAAGGATGCTCCCTTTAAAAAAACTGACAATTTCGGCGTGACGATAAGTTACGATGAATTTTTGAAAATGCAAAAAAAAAAAGTTTTTTTGAAATACTCGAGCGCGTCAGATTTTCATAGGGGAGGTTTATCTCGGTATCCTGAAAGCATATTTTCTTAATCTGACAAAAATGTTGGTGGGTTCTCTTAATCTGACCGAAAAAGGTTTTTTGGTTTCTTTTTTTTCCTTTCTTTCTCCTAGATAAAACGGGGATTTTAAGAATGACAATAAAGCGATAGATGCAACCAACGTACGGTACGTCCAAAAAACAATTTGAGGATCAACAGGCTATTGAATAATATACATACATGAAACTGTACATGTTAATAATACTTTTGTATACAGATACGCGTAACTTTTTCCGAACCCACGAAAATTGTCGAGAAGCTTTAACACCCTCAGTTTTCGAGATATACTCAAAAAACCGGGAGTTTGAGTTTTTATGATGCTTCAAGTCAAAAAGTTTTAACTTTGGACAAAAATGTAAAGAGACCTTTTTTGTGTAAAATAAAATTACCTTTTTTGTTTATTTAACCTTTTTTTTGTAAAATGTATCGTTCGCGACTTATATGCCGCAACGCGTTTTTCGGAAGACGAAATGGCTCCTCCACACTTCCGGTCATGCGGAAACCGGCAGATTTTGTATTTTTAGTAAGTTTTAGATTATATTCTTCAAAATAAAAAAATAAAAAATAGCGCTCGAGAATGCCGGATTAACGTTTTTTTTTTACAAGTTCGCGACCCTATAACTCGGCGGCGTCAAGGACTTATCGTCAGATTAGTTAAATTTAGTCTTAAAACACTAAAATCAACCCCCAATATCTTAATCTGACGCGCTCGAGTATTTCAGACTATCGATTTTTTTTTTTACTAATCTGATCGTCTATCCTAGGCGCGCGTCACTACATATACTAAATACTTTACAAGGTTGTTCTATTAGGTCTAAGGTATCTCTCATATCTTAAACTGCCACGCTCGAGTATTACCGAAAATTCCCCTATTCGCCTCCCTTCCTATACCTATTGTTTGGTAAAAACTTTGGGAAATCATTACCTACTGGGTTAGGTTACGTTAGAACTGCGCCTCTCAAACTTAACCTTATCAATCGAATGTCTCACAATTTTATTTTGTGATTTTGAAAAATTGTTATTTGATCGAACATATGACATAACCTTTTCTAAACGAAATTTTAACATCATAATCGCTTACAAATTAGAGCTATGTAATGTCATTAGCTTGGTTACCTTGTCTTTACGTACGGTATATTAACTGTATAAGCATTACCAGTTAAATATGATAATAAGTACTATGATTATTGTAATTTTTGCAATCATGGGTTTCAAAGATCGTGAATGATCACCCGTCATTACATAAAACTCCTTATCATCTGTCAACAGATCGGCAATCACCATTTTTCCCCAACGCACAGACGGCATGCATGACTACAGGATATGGAACCCACAGCTCATCAACTACGCGGGCTACGTGCAAGAAGACGGATCAGTCTTAGGCGACCCTGGCAGAGTCGAATTCACAAATGTAAGTAAAACACTCAAGGCATTTTCTGTGGGCAATCTTATTTACGGATGCTATATAGTACAAATAGTTACAATACGTCTGCGGGATGGAGCATTTTCTCTGTTTTTTAACTCTTAGCTATACTTTGCAAGGTGAATATAATATAATTATATTATAACGAGCAACTTTTACTATGGAGTAGGATGGTTGCGAATAACCTTGCCTGTTTGACAGATTTTTGCAAATCAGATGTCGATATACATATTAATATAGATTTGGCGACTTTGGCCATCACCATCTATTTGATGCTGACTGCACAAATCTTGAAATCCCGAAACAAGATCTCTTTAAGATATACTTGCAACTGGAGATACTATCTATAGAGAATGAGCTCAAAGAATCAGATCAATTCTTAAAAATAGTTGCTTACTCTACGCAGTGCCAAACAAATGAACGCTACGATGTTACCGTTGTTATCCATTGTTTACCTGCGAATTGAGCGTATCCTATAAATATAGGTCATTAATTCAAAACTAATAGTTCGCCCCGAACTGAGAACTCGTGGTTCACCAAACATTATATAGAGTAGATTCATAGACATCAATTTAACTTTTGACACGATTAAATAAAAATATGGAAATTCAAGATGGCTGCGGTTTATTTTATAATTTCGACTACGGATTTTTGTTACGCCTTTCAGATCCTCATACATCAATTTTCATTATGATTATTCTCTTCGCTTCGCTCGCTCGTAGAATAAAACTTAAAACTATTACATTTAGGCTGTTGAATAGATAAAAGAGGAACCGGCAAAATGAGCTGGTGGACCTAAGTCGATTAGATGCGGTTGTAGACGAGTCAAATTCACGGATGTGATCTAATCAACGTGGTCATTTCCTAGCCAATGTGGTTCGGGATTAGGAAATGAACCGAAATAGGAATTTCCATTTCGCCGGCTTCGCACGACTAATCATTTGACCAGTGATTGTAGTGTACGTTTCACGTACACTGTTAGTCCTGACCATACTATGGGAATTAAAAAAAGTTATACCGTTGTTAAGTAATTTATGACAAATTCGTTGCATAGATGCTCCCATGAACTTGGTTATAAGTACCTACAGTTGAATTCACAAACATCTTTACAAGCCAACATTCCAAAAATATATTTACACGCCTCTAAGACACTGGTAATAAGCTCGTTTAAAGATATTTTTGGAACGTTTGGCTTGTAAAGACGTTTGTGAACTCGACCTTCATTAGATCTCACAAGTCACAACTTTTTAGGTGCGAGACTTTTTATTTTTTTATATTTTATTTGTTACGTTTTTGATGGAATGTTTTTTAAGCAATAAGTGGAGGGTATGGGATTAGTTACTTAGTTTCATTAACGTTCCATCTAGTTTATATTATATGTTGTCTCTGAAAGTGATTGTTTGTAAAAACTTGATCCATATTGCATAAAAAACCTGAAGGTTCAAAATTGGTAAATCTTTATTTTTAGAATGTGTATATTAGTAAACATTGACTTAAACACTCACTCAAACGGCAAAGAGCCAAAATCTGTTCAACATTTGTACACGTCATCCGTCTATCCCACGAGATTTAACCGCCAATTATACTTAAAAATTAACTTTAACTTCAGTTTTGTTAACTTGTCATCAAAAACTCAAGTTTATTTTTAAATTTCGATTAGATCTGCATAAAGCTGGGATGGAAGCCGCCATACACGATGTGGGACATTTTGCCGCTGGTGCTGCAGGCCGACGGCAAAGAGCCAGAGTTCTTCGATTTACCCCGGGATATTGTATTGGAAGTCCAGATGGAACATCCTGAGTAAGTACGAGTATTATATCAACCCCCATATTCATTTAAACTAGTATAATGAGAATTCCTAATACTAGTCAAAGTTTCCTTTCTAGAACAGTTAAAACGAATTTTTATAAAATAAAAAAACAGTTTTTATGCCATCACGGTCACATCACCTACTTTTTTAGCTCTATTCTATTTATTATATTGAAAGTGTCTAAATATACGTGTTTTTCTAATAATTCTCTGGTACTTTATTTCGTACATGGTGTGAAATAATTTATTTTAATAAATACAAGAAAAATCCCTATTAGTGTACAGCGAGCCTGACAGAAAATACATAAAGGCAATATAACTAAAGAGAATTTGAAATAGAGGTGGACTGTCAAAGAAGAAGAGTTAATTTACTGGCATTTTTAGACACATGATTAAAAGTTTTAAAACGCCATTTGTCTGTCTGTCTTTGATCCTTATTCTTTGACTGATATGTGTTAAATTTGTTAAATATGAATAAGTGGCGCCATCTTACCGGGCATAACCCAAAGGTTGTGGCGCCGCCACTCGAGATGATGCCGCCATAACTTTGGCGTTTGATCTAAGTATTAGATGGCGCCACTTTTTGATATTTAACAAAATAAAAGCGGCCAAGTGCGAGTCGGACTCGCGCATGAAGGGTTCCGTACCATTTAAGGCGTATTAAAAAAAAATCTACTTGCTAGATCTTGTTCAACATTTTACCACTTTGGACACACATTTTACCACTTTGGAACTGTCTCTCGCGCAAACTATTCAGTTTAGAAAAAAATGATGTTAGGAACCTAAATATCATTTTTGAAGACCTATCCATAGATACCCCACACGTATGGGTTTGATGAAAAAAATTTTTTTTTAATTTATTGACGTATTAAAAAAAAACTATTCACTAGATCTCGTTCAAACCAATTTTCGGTGGAAGTTTGCATGGTAATGTATATCATATATTTTTTTTAGATTTTTCATTCTGTTATTTTAGAAGTTACAGGGGGGGGACACACATTTTTTCACTTTGGAAGTGTCTCTCGCGCAAACTATTCAGTTTAGAAAAAAATGATATTAGAAACCTAAATATCATTTTTGAAGACCTATCCATAGATACCCCACACGTATGGGTTTGATGAAAAAAATTTTTTTTTTAAATTTTTATGACGTATTAAAAAAAAACTACTTACTAGATCTCGTTCGAACCAATTTTCGGTGGAAGTTTGCATGGCAATGTATATCATATATTTTTTTTAGATTTTTCATTCTGTTATTTTAGAAGTTACAGGGGGGGGGACACACATTTTTTCACTTTGGAAGTGTCTCTCGCGCAAACTATTCAGTTTAGAAAAAAATGATATTAGAAACCTAAATATCATTTTTGAAGACCTATCCATAGATACCCCACACGTATGGGTTTGATGAAAAATTTTTTTTTTTTAATTTTTATGACGTATTAAAAAAAAACTACTTACTAGATCTCGTTCGAACCAATTTTCGGTGGAAGTTTGCATGGCAATGTATATCATATTTTTTTTTTAGATTTTTCATTCTGTTATTTTAGAAGTTACGGGGGGGGGGACACACTTTTTACCACTTTGGAAGTGTCTCTCGCGCAAACTTTTCAGTTTAGAAAAAAATGATATTAGAAACCTCAATATCATTTTTAAAGACCTATCCATAGATACCCCACACGTATGAGTTTGATGAAAAAAGATTTTTTGAGTTTCAGTTCTAAGTATGGGGAACCCCCAAAATTTATTGTTTTTTTTCTATTTTTGTGTGAACATCATAATGCGGTTCATAGAATACATCTACTTACCAAGTTTGAACAGTATAGCTTTTATAGTTTCGGAAAAAAGTGGCTGTGACAGAATCGGACAGACAGACGGACATGACGAATCTATAAGGGTTCCGTTTTTTGCCATTTGGCTACGGAACCCTAAAAAGGATAAGGATCAAAGTCAAATGGCGCCCTAAAAGTTTGGATCATGTGTCGAAAGATGACAGTAAAACTGTAGCTCAATGTTTTCTTTGTTAATCCACCACTATTACAAATTCTCTTTGATATAACTAGACTAACGTAAAGGCAATATAAGGAGACTGCAAAGAATACGTGTTCATACCTACATACTATATTTATTTTGCTTTTCTATCTGTTTAATCGTATTGCATAATGTTGGACAGAAACAAATAACTATAAATATACATTAAGTCTTGTCAGTCACTTTATTGCCGACATAAATTAAACCTATTATTTTAAATAGTTACAGGTACTTACAAAGTTGTTACCTAATTTTCATACCTGATGAAACAGAATAATGAAATGATAATTTATTGATGTGTAGGAAGATGAATACCGTATAATGTTATACTACCGAGAAGTAATCGGTTGATTGTATATTTTATGGATCAATGATCATAAAGGGGAACGTCATTGTTCTACATGGGTGATGTGTAAGACATTACGTATTGATGTCAAACGTAGGCGAAATGACGATGGGATAACACACGGGATACGCGTACGTAAATAAACTTGGTAATTAAATTGACGTTAGAAAGGTGATTCAGAAATTAATTTTGTAGATGTTTTCTTTTACAAGATTCCGCGTATGTCCGTACTGTAAACAAACACATTTCTATGGTAATTATCCAGATTCGTGAGTACGTGGGTACATTCATTCAAATGCTGGCATTTAATTTTAAATTGAATGAATTGCATAGACTTCTGTGGGTACTTCGTTTGTTATCTCGTAAAACACTTACTACTCTTCTTTCTCGAACATGAGCGTGAGTTCGTCACACTTATATTAATAGAGCAACGGCCCGATTGGAAGAATGAGATACGATAACGATAAGTTCTGGTTTAGATAAGTTTTCATTTAGATATCGTTTGTATGTCGTATAATTGACAGAAGCAGCTCGATTCGGGCAATCAATGCCGCAATTATTGGGATCACAGCGGAATCGAAATAAATGTCAATTTTGACATGTCGTTAAGTTATCGATCTTTTAAAGATCTTTCCAAGATCTTAAACGTGTCTTAATCATTCTTTGAATCAGGCCGCAAGTTGTTTTATCTGTTTTGAATTAAAAATATAATTCCAATTACACTACATGATAAGTTACAAGCTTTCATGAACCGAGCCACTGATGTTATCCCGCAAGGAAACACTCCCGTACCCTTCCGCAAACCGCACCGCAGATTGCCCGATGTTCCCCATTGGCATACCTTTGATACAAACTTTACATACCTATCAAATGCCGCTAATATGTTTGTGACACTGACTTGAAACATTTCTCAATTTGTACATAGATAAAGCGTTACTCATGATATTTTTTTAAGAAATATACTTTACTCTTTTAAATTTGGCATGGTCGTAGTAATTTATAATCCGATGATTTCTGGAACTCGGGGGCTAATTCCACTTTACATTGTGACATTAAAATGATATCTAAATATCAGTAGCGCGGGCATTTCACTTGTACCTTATCTGTTTTGACGCAAGCAAGACGCACGGGCGACTGATTTAAATATCATTAAGATAAAATAGGCCTCCCGGTCTAATTGTAGGCATGCATGAAAACGAAGTCATCGCCTACGCTAGAATATAGGTAGGTACTGGATAAAAAGCTCAGCTCAGTCTCTATTCAAACATTGATTGGGAAATAAACGTAGATAGTTAGAGAAACGCTGCTAGAATTTTACGATCTTTATTCTAAAGTGCATTACGTGAGACAAACCACGATGAAGAAAGAGATATTGTGTTTATCATATTCCAAGAAAATAACATTTCAAGTTCAATGACACCAACAACAACATGCTTCTCAATGTTTTTAGAAGACAAGCACTAATAATACCTCTTTTGTATATACTTACATCTGCCCATTTGACGTACTTACTAACCCTCTTTGAAAAACAGTAAGAACTTAATTTTGGCAAACGAAACATCGGAGAACACGTTTTCGGAACATCCCCGCCTGCCCGAGATATGATGTTTCGCAGTCTATTTATCAAGGTAATATTTCCGTACATGTTCGAGAAAAATAATATTACCTGCTGTTGAACCTTATATGCTGTCCCTTAATGTATATAAGGCGAGCCGAGGTCGACATGTAAATTTATCGATTTAAGTTTCTATTGAGGTAACTTTATGCAATTGTGCATGAGGAGTGGCACCACGCGCGGGGTTACATGCTTTTATCAGATGGTTGTAATTGTGCAGTAAAATTAGTTTTATTTATATGGTAAATATATATAGGGTGGCATTTTTCCCTTTTGATGCATATTACATTTTATAGTCTATCACACTCAATTCTATGAACGGGAACTTTACCTAACTATACTAAGTATTCTCCCTACAGATTTTAAAGTCCTTTTTTAAATGTTATTATTAATTTGTACTTTCCCAGATTGGACTGGTTCAAAGAGCTCGGCCTGCGCTGGTACGCGCTGCCTGCCGTCGCCAACATGAGACTGGACTGCGGAGGCATCGAGTTCACCGCCACCGCGTTCAACGGCTGGTACATGGGCACCGAGATCGGCTGCCGCAACTTCTGCGACGCCAGCCGCTTAAATATATTGGAAGTGCGTATATGTTTTTGAACACTATACTTCTATTAACCTGCAATAGACACTGTAATGTCATGAAGAATTGAATCTTAGTAACAGGAATAATTATGACCCGGACGTTTGGACAACGTTTAAGGAAATTTGCAGAGTGGATACTCGTGTCATGGATGATCAGCGCATGCAGGAAAGATTTCGCTAGAGTGTTAATCGAATTTAATGGAATCTTAAATTCACTAGGCTATTGGTTTATAGGCGGGACTAACTACCTACTGGGCTATCGGGTATAAAACCAGATATTAGCCTTTACCAAAAGTTATTACATTTTTATTGCAATCCAACCAGCAATTGACTCTTGGCTCTAAGCTATTCCTCTTTATTCGTAACTTTCGTGCTTGTCTTAAAATGTATACAAATTCGCAGAAAGTAGCGCTGAAAATGGGCCTCGAGACTACTTCGGCGGTATCCCTGTGGAAAGACCAGGCAGTGGTGGAGATCAACAAAGCCGTGTTGCACAGTTTCCACAGGGACATCGTGTCCATCGTGGATCACCATTCTGCCTCCGAGCAGTTTATGAAGCATTTGGAAAACGAAAACAAGGCTAGGTTGGTTAAATCTATTTCTAAACCAAATAATGTGTGGAACAATTTAAAGTGAACTTAAGCCTAAATATTATCCCATAAAAGAACTCCCATATTTTAAGCATATACTTAGACTTTGACTTTGTGGTTTTCCTTCGTGTTTACTGGGTCTTTATTTGAAATAACTTTGTGTTTGTTTGTAAGGTAATCTATATTATTTTTTCAGGGGTGGGTGCCCAGCTGACTGGGTCTGGATTGTTCCTCCGCTTTCATCGTCCTTAACACAAGTGTTTCACCAAGAAATGGCTAATTATTACATGAAACCGTCTTACGAGTATCAAGTAAGTTAACGCTTTATCAATTTACTTTAAAGTTGAAAATACATATTAAGGATCGAACTCCTTAGTGCAACGGAAGCTTTTGTGCAGGCTATGGCCAGAAATCAGCACTTATAGTAAAACTTATCTATAAACTCGGTTTATCTTTGTAACAGCTTTGTCAACGCCAGCTTCGTGCTAAATTATTTATAAGCCAATTTTATGGAAATTATGTTACGTTAAACCAATGTATTTTTTGTTTTTCTTATCCTCATTACACTATCCTATTTTTTACGTAGACTGATCCTTGGAAAAAATACAATTGGGAAAAATCAGGAGAAAAGCCACATCGAAAATTCCACTTCAAGCAAATAGCACGAGCCGTCAAGTTCACGTCCAAACTGTTCACCACGGCGTTGTCTCGTCGCGTCAAGGTCACCATTCTCTATGCCACAGAGACAGGCAAATCTGAACAATATGCCAAAGAATTAGGGACTATATTTGGACACGCTTTTAATGCTCAGGTGAGTTGGCACTAATTTGTAAACTGTTACAAATTGAATTGTTCGCCGTAAACGAAGCTTAAAATTTTATGTTTGACCTTACGTACGTAATCCTTATTATAACGATGGCATTATGTAAGTCTACAAATGGTCCCTTCAGTGCACAGGTGTGTAACCATTAGTATGGAACATAATCCGCTCATTGTACTATTTAATAGTAGTAGGTCAAAACTATAAAATAGAGATCCTCTCAGAAAGTTGTTGATGATACGGTTGGCTGACTGGTCATTACTAATAAGTTTATAACGAAAATTAAATTTGATAAATAAGGGACAGCTCATAATTATGATTGGTAATTTTTTCTAGGTTTTCGCTATGGATGAATATGACATGTTCTCCATTGAACACGAAACGCTGATTTTGATCGTTACCTCAACATTCGGTAATGGAGAACCTCCTGCGAATGGCCAGGTAAAAATAACATATTTTTTTAAATTAAACTTAACGCGTCTTAATTTTACTCTCACTTTTACCTCAAAAGTAAACAACATAATTAATCAAGGTTAACGTAAGTATAGTGTTCGAGTGGAGAAGACGCCGCCCCTCGTCTTCTTTCTTTGCTCAGCAGTGGAACACTATATTTTAATAATTTTTACAGTACATATGGTGCTACTTTACCGCACTAGTGCGAAAATTAGCATATTACGTTACTATGTCGAACATTTAAAGGGCCATATGTACTGTAAAACATTGTACGATACATGTGCGAATAGGTAATTCGCAACTCGTGTCGATTTAAAACACTCCCTTCGGTCGTTTATCACCACTCGTTTCGAATTTCCTATTTTTCGCACTTGTATCTTAATGTACTATTAAGTGTCCCTATTTATTGCTATTTTAACTGTGTACGTTATTTAAATAATTTTATTGTAATATGGATCATAAAGTTATAAAGATCAGAAGTTTCTGTAATAAAGAATAGAATATGAATATGAATATGAATATAGTAGGCTAAGAAAAAGAAAATGTAAGTCTACCAAAATGCTAATTATTTTCGATGAAAGGAGTTTCATTGATTTCAATAATTAGACCATTAAAAATTGGATGTAATGTTTACAAAATATTAACCTAGTGTAAACTTTCAATTACTTAACGTGAATTCTTTGTTTTACAGGATTTTATAGACCATCTTTTCCAAATGCAAAACATGGAAAATGAACTAGATGGCTCTCAAAGCGCTCCCAGCCCAGGGTAAATATTATACAAAATATTAAATAAATGATTTACTTCGATCTATAACATTACGACCCGACCATCAAGCATTCTAACATGTTTCTTTTTTGACAGTTTCAGAACACCAACACCAAAATCTTTAATGAGAACTAACAGCGTCATGTCACCTCCACCGACATGCAAAAGACCTCTTTCGCGCGTGGAATCCAATAGAAGTAAGAAATATTATGTTAAGGCTTTTATAAGCTTAGGATATTTAAACAAGGGTTGTTTTATATCTTTACATTTTTACACACAGGTACAACCGGAGACTCATCTCTCGAACATCTTGGTCCGTTGAGTAATGTCAGCTTCGCAGTGTTTGGTCTGGGATCCAGCGCATATCCCAAGTTTGCGAATTTTGCCAAAACTGTCGACAGAGTTTTGGGTGAATTGGGAGGAGAAAGGATCTTGGAAATTGCCACTGGTGATGAAATGTTTGCACAAGAACAAGAGTTTCGTGCTTGGTCTTCTAAAATATTCCAGGTATACCTCGTTGTATACGTGTAAAAATAAAAGTAATTTAAGGACTAAAGTTGATCCTGACATTTGAAACTTGAAACACTCAGTTTCCATATACCTAGAATTATAAATATTAATTATTTACTAACATCAAATAATTGTAGGTTGCTGCCGAAACATTCTGCGTAGAAGAAACTATGCTAATGGATGCCAAAAACGCAATTTCTAAACTGCCGCTAACCGAAGAAACCGTCAGATTCGGAAAACCATCTACGACTGTATCTATGAAGCAGGCCCTTGAGAGTACCTATAAAAGACAAGTTATTCCTAGTATGGTCAAGAAAATCAAACGTCTAGGCGATCACACTGAAGACCGAGAAACCATATTTGTAGATATGCAGCCAAGAGTAAGTTCATTCATATAATAACCCTTTTAATTAAAATTAGAAAATACCATGTTTATAAATAATACAATTTTTATAATCTTTCAGGATGAAGTCAAATACGACCCAGGAGATCATCTTGGAGTTATGCCTTGCAACCGTGAAGAAATTGTAAACTCGGTGTTAAAAAGACTAAAAGAGACCGACTTCGACGTCCCTGTACAACTGCAAATGATGAAGGAAACACTTTCGCCTCTTGGTAAGACCAGACGTTAACTTGTACCGTAAAACCACTTAACTATAGTCCAGTACTACAACTGTGGTCCATAAAGTTTACAATGAAATATCAATACCAATCTTATTTTTGGTGTTGTCTGGGTTTTTTCTTCGATTTATGAAAATATTGTGCTTAAGAAGAAATTAAATTCAATTTTGTTGGAAGGTTTTGAACTATAGTTGGATTGATTTAAAATAGAAAAACGAAATGTATGAACATACGTATTCATAGAGTTAATTAATAATAACTAAGATCCATTTTATAGGTTCATCAAAGACGTGGGAGAAACATGAACGCATACCCGCCGTGTCTATCCGAGACCTGTTTACTCGTTTCCTAGACATAACAACTCCACCACCTACAACTGTTTTGAAGTACTTAGCCAAAGCTTGTTCTGACGAAAAAGACACGTTGAAAATAAATGAGCTAATTCTGGTAAGACATCTTAAAGCAAAGCCTATAAATTATTCTCTTTTTTTGGGAAATAGAATTATTTATTATTTTTTATTTCAGGATTCTGAAAAGTATGACGAATGGAAGCATTTCAACGTCCCCCATTTAGGGGAAGTTTTAGAGGAGTTGCCATCTTGCAAGCCTCAGGGTTCACTTCTAGCAGCGCTTCTGCCTACCTTACAACCAAGATTCTATTCTATTTCTTCGTCGCCACTCGCGCACCCGAAACATATACATCTCACTGTAGCTATCGTATTTTACAAAGTTCGAAGTAAGTTCTTATTTACCCAACGCTAGTAATGCACTCTGACTGCTCTTATCAGCTCATCGTAATTTTCATTAATTTCTTGTTATATTTCAGATGGTGAAGGTCCAGTCCATTACGGAGTTTGCTCAAACTATTTAAAGAATCTCAAAGAAAATAAGGACGAAATATTCGTTTTTATAAGACGGTAAGATGCTGTTTCCAAAAAAAGAATATAATACTTATAGTGCAGTGTAAATCCTTGGCGGATACAACCATATTTTTAATACCTACCTGGTAGTTGTAGGTATGGTTACATGAAGGAACTAAAATAATATAGCTTTAATTATGTTAAGAAGAGTTAACATTACGGAATCAATCCAATTTTTATTTTTATATTTACAGTGCACCAAACTTCCATTTGCCAAAGAGCTTGTCGGTACCTCTCATCTTAATTGGGCCCGGTTCTGGTATCGCCCCACTGAGAGGATTCTGGCATCACAGAAAATACCAAATAAAGGAACTAAGTAAAAAGGAGAAGATCGGACAAGTTTGGTTATTCTTCGGGTGTCGAACTAAGGGAATGGATATATACAGAGTTGAAAAGGAACAAGCTGTTAGAGAAGGGACTCTTAACAGAGTGTTCTTGGCTCTTTCAAGAGAAGCAAAGAAGGACAAGGTTATCTATTAACTGTATTTGAACTTTTTGTCTTTCCCATTATGAATATCTGGCATTTTTTCTCTTTATATTGTAAACCGAACACACTATTTGTAGCCATGATCTTACTCGTACTCTGGTTGTCTCGCACATTCGGGTTACATTGACTCTGGAGGGTAACTTTGTAAACAGGATTCATTCAGATTCGGTTTTATTATTGCATTGAAATTATGTCATCTGGTACTTATAGTTAACCATCCACATTTTTTTATATTTTATTAGACCCTTGCATTTTTCGTTTGGGGCAAAGCTACCTTTTGTCGGGTCTAAGTAATCTGACGGCTGGTATTTGGACACAACATAGCGTGTTAAATAGTAGTAGCGATTCGATAATTAATATAATAAAATAGTTAAAACCGTCGGCACAATAGCTTAAGTCACACCATTTAAATTATGAAAGCAATTTCCTTCCCCGAAATAGACTCTTAAAGAACAATCTCTTAAAGGGTTGTCAACATGGAGTTACAAGCGGTCATAGGCATCGGTAACCGCTTACCATTGGGCGGGCGTATACTTTGTTGCCACTGACGTAATATTAAAAGAAGGTATCACTTCAATAACAAACATTTTATTGCAGAAATACGTCCAAGACCACTTAAGAGAGGAGGGACAAGCAATAACCAGAATGCTCATGGAGGAGGGCGGACACTTCTATGTGTGTGGAGACTGCAAGATGGCGGAAGAGGTGCAACAGACGTTGAAGCAGATACTGCAACAGCACACCAACTTCTCGGAGCTCGAGGCGGAACATTTCATAATGAGCTTAATGGTAACTTGTTTCACAAAGTACATTTTTACGCTCATTCTTTAAGTACGGTTTTAGAATATGGGCACTTTAGTACTCAGTCGTATAAACTTTAAGCGTTGTAGAACGAGTTCTTTCCTTTTAACGACAAATTATACTCGAAATTCAAGATGCCTATTATCAGATTATGCCTTCCACTCCAATTCATAATTTAATTGAAATGTTTTACCGAAAACAAACACTGGAAATAATCATCAACATTTTTGATGTTCAGAAGTTTCAATACTACTTCTAATGTAATATGTACTTATCAAATTTTACTACATAAATTATAGGTACTGGGCATGTCGTTTGTGATTTGAATCTAACTAAAACCATCAAACTGTTTGATATTTTCACACTGTATTTAACTGTGCGATGGCTCATAATTTTCCGCGAATGCACAATTTTGTATCTTATTATGATTACAAGTGAACTAAATTTTCCGTATTCATTTCAGGACGATAACCGATACCATGAAGACATATTCGGCATCGTTTTACGAACGGCAGAGGTGAAGAATGCTTCCAGGGAAACCGCTAGAAGAACCCGACTGGAATCAGGACAATCTCAATGTTAAAATCAATTTTGATTTAGCTAATTTATCATTTTAACTAACTAACACGCCGCAAAGTTCAAGTTGTGATAAGGGAACAAATTTTAAGCATGGGGAATCAAAGATTGTATTTAGTTTACAAATTGATTCAGAGAAATTCTATGGTATGCATTTAGATATAGAAAAGCGATATTGGTACAACAGCTTTTCGCTTACCTACTGATTAATTGGTATTTAATGGAATAAATAGGATAGATGATATTGACTCGGCGTAACTTCCTATTCCACTTTGGGAAGTTGGGAACACGAAGGTAATATGGCAAGTTATTCCAGCCACGACAAAATTCAGTGACGGACCAATAAAAAAGTTTTTATGTAATTTTTAAGTTTTTAATTGTTTATTACTTCTTATATTTAATTCTTGAAATTAATTTTTTAAATAGTATTTTATGCAGTATTAATAATGAAATTGTTTACACTGTACATTAAAAGGTCTCCTTCAGTATTTTTTTAAATATCCTTGCTTAGCAAAAATCGCAATTTGTTTTTGTAATTGGAGAATTGATTGAAATCTTAATTTGACTACATTAAATGTGTCGTACTGTTGTAATTTAAAATATAAATTAGTATCTTATTATTTAACATAATTAAGGGACGTTTACTTAGATTTATACATATTTATTAAGTGCTTTATTTTATTGCAATGACTGAAAAGCGTGAAGCAAGCCAAATAAATACTGTTACGGTGTAGACATACCTACACATTGTGTATCTAACATTACTCACAGTTCATTCATTATGTACACAGACAATAACACGTATGTGCGTAGCAATGTACCTACTCGAAACACAGGCTACGTGACAGAACTACAAAAGTTTGTAACAGTTGTAAATAAGTACCTAGACCGTCTTCAAAAAAGAAGTTTCTGCGCGAATTCAATATGAACACCAGGGACCCTAGCCAATCGTATGCAGTAAATGGCATATTGCCTAGGCCCTCACTGCGCCACGGTCTTGCAAAAGTTGCGTTGCTGTGCGAACGAACGTAGCCTTTACAGTTCGTGTCATCCACGATGACGCGCAGATTTGTCAAATCTAACCTTTAATAACATAACAATACGCGTCAAGGCACGCGTCTTCGTGAATCACACGATCTTTATGTCTTCAAAATGATTGTGTTAAACTTACACTAAGGCCCAGGACTGTAGTATAATTAATAACTGCAAAAAATTAACATGGAATGATAATGGACAATGTACGTTTCCTAGGTATATTAAGTTGAGAAAAGAGAAAAAAAGCCCGTATGAAAATGTATGACATGCTCAGCTTGTCATTTCGTGAATATTGTTTTCAATGACAAACATAAAAGGAACTGTTGTATTTAGAGATAAAACATATTAAAACGTTAGATTATTTATTTGTAAATCTTTAAAATTATTTTTGATAAACTTGAGTAGTTTGGTAAAAATACATTTTTGATTAAGAATAAAACTGTACCCAGTAGCCAGTTGTTTAACTCTTTCTCCTGACTACATGGTCGTAAATCTCAATTTGTGTGTATCTTGGGGAAAAGATCCTCTGCTTCATGGTGTTTTGCCCGGGGTCCTGCTGAGGGTCTGGCCAGATGATCTTGTGGTCGTGTCTGTTTTGGAACAGCAGCCCTTTTTCCGGGTCCATTATAGGCTAAAAAGGAGGAATCTAGTTCATATTTGATGATCAAACGAACTTCTTGAAGTGAAGTTCGATCGATATTATATGAGTCAATAAGATATGCGATTTTTGCGAACATGCAAGAGCTTTTTCTCTCTGGGAACGCCGGATTATTAGAAAAACTCTGACGCCACATGGAAAAATAAACCCTTAAATGTTACTCTTTGTACGTGTATATTTCATAGTATTACGTATAAATATGCAATTAGGTTGCGTTTAAATAGCTGCGTTCTTTGAGCAAACGAAAGGTTATTTTATTCTTCAATTAAATGAAAACAAAGCAATAATGTACATAGACGTACAAACGTTTGCTTTGAAGATCTTTTTGCCTTCTTTTTTATTTACCTACTTATTGAAACTAGTAAGTACTTGCAAGTTGTTACTAAATTGGTTTTCCGCAGAGAGAAAGAACCATATGTGTCCCCTTATTACCATAGTTGCATTAAAATGAAAATAATGGCATTTGCATTGTCCATAAACTAAATCTGCATGAAGGTATACCTATAATTCAGAATCAATATAGCACCCCGTTATTCTGCTAGCAGAATGCCAAAGATGGGACATTTAACTCACTAGCGGTAGTTGAGCACCACCAAATGTCGCCACAAAAAAACAGCCTCAAGTTCTTGTTCACTTACCTTACAATTTCGGTTCGAGCTTTTATTAAACTTTGGAACGCCAAGAACAAAAGGCGTCGTTACTAGTCGTGCCCACAGCGCCAAGGACAACAACTATAAGTGTTATGGCGGACGCTGTCAAAGTAACCTTCACACTTTCGATTAAGGTTTACATTAGCTCTCGTGCGCCCGGGAGCTTGGCGTTTGAGTGATGTTTGTGTTTATGACATGAAGCGTTCAAAGGGTTAACTTACCTTATAATTCCTGCTCATGTTGCTCCTGACAGTACCATGACGCCAATGGTAGTAACCTAGGTCACTATCCCTCGGCCACAGCATCTTGTTGGCTCTGAAGAATGGGACCCAGTTCTCCGATATAAGCCGGTGCGCGTAGTCAATATAGCCGGAAATTTCGAAACCGCCCTTTGTAAAATGCCGGATGAATATGATTGACTGTTGAATAACAAACGCAAGTCAGGAATCGTTTATAAAAGTAAGCTGAGGTTTGGCTTATACGTAGCTCCCCTTGTACACGTGCCATCATGATATTTTTAACTCTAAGGTTTAATATAAGTCTCGACACGATTCCATAACGTCGGATATGAACATCTGACCAAAATTATATTTTAACATAACGGTAATTAATAGTAAATTATCTGTGTAACAAACTGACTCGTATTTCTATAATTTTTCGTTCCCGAGATTCAGAAAGTGCATAAGGTCGGATTTCATGATTTTCTTTATTTTCGTGAAGCCAAAAGGCTTATTTTCACTTCCGTCTCTTTCCATACTTTTTCCTTTCGACTGTTAAATGTTGTGGTTGGCGCTAAGTGACTTGAGATTTTATACATCTAAAGTGTAAGCACATTGTGAGGTGTGTTTCAGTAGATACGACGTTTTACCTATAATTTTAGTAATAATACTACGTTTTGGATCTGAACTTGAGACCTTATAACTAAAATATTGAACGTGTTGAGTGTAAGCATGTCAAAATACGATACACGATACATATACGATAGGGCTAAAATTTCAAATTCCATACCTGCAGTATTCCAAGCCGATTGGCTCTCTCCCGAACTGCCAGCTCACGGTTGAAGGGATCACTGACATCGGCTCCCTCGCTAGCCAGCACGTACGGTTTCACCGTTGGGTATACGATCTCGTGGATCACTGCGCGCCGCTGGTTGAACTCTTTCTCTGATAGGGTGTCGCCATTAGCTCTAAGGATAAAAACGGTTAATTTTCCTTGATTATCTTCAACTTATTCCTTTAATTTTGTCAAAAGCGCCTGCAAAAAAATAATCCAACACGTCTCTCTGGTGTTTTAGCAAGAAATTTATAACACAAACGCTTTGAGTGGATTATTAATAAATCGCTTTTTTTTTTCGGTTTTTAATAACATACAAATGATTCAAATATGTACCAAGTATTCTGAAATAAGATTGAAGTATTATAGTAATAATGAAATACCTTTGAAATAGAGAAATCTTTGTCACTTATTGGAAAATATAGAAATTCCAATACTAGGTATTTGATTTGCACTGTTTGTTATTTTCAGTTTTATTGCGAATGTAGTGTCGAAAGGAAAAAGACTCAAATTTGTTGGTTTATCTTTATCGTTTACTACAATATCGCCACATCATCTCACTCACTCCGATTATTACGTAAAAGGCACGTATATATCTGCTAAATTAAAACCATGAAGGGTTTAAATTATATTGTTAATATACTTAATACTTTACATCGTTCAACATCGAGAGAAATGTGCAAATGATACCAAGTGGCTTATCAGCAGGACCTCGCCCGTTGATAGTTACTTTTCACCAATATTTAGCGTCGCACAGAAAAACTAGTTCGTAAAAACAAGTGTCTACGACAATCGTTGGGATTGGTTGCCAAGCGGACCCCAGGCTCCCATAAGCCATGGCAAAAATGCCGGGACAACGCGAGAAAGATGATAATTGCGTCTAACAGCCCTGCATTGTAAACCTCGACAAAAGTTCTTATCGAATCTCCGTCTTTTTCTAGATATAATAATGTTGTTAAATACCGTGTCACCAGCCTACATACATGTAAGCCTAAGAAATTACGTTATTAATTGTTTCACCTTTGGCAGACCATAGTAGTCGGAGAGGATACCTATATATTATACTACTCTTTGATAGGATGTTACCTATATCCCAAAGCAGCAACAGTACGAGAAGTCGTTATGCTCCTGAGGTTTCTCAGATCCGCTATCTCTATTAAGGAGTCCAAGTAGTCCTCCCAAGACTCGAAGGCCAGCAGCCGCCTGTCGGCCTCCACGGCCACAGGATACTCATTCTTCTTCTCCGCCATCGCCATGATTGTTATTTTTTATAAAAGTATTTAAAAATAAGTTAAAAAATAATAATTGTAACTACAGGAATATGAACAGTCGATAAACCATGATTGACGGTTGACGTTAAACGTAAAATGTAAATTTAATGGATTAAAAAGTTGTTGTCGCTGGTAAATAAAAAAGTTTTATATTGTCTTTTCATAATGATACTTTGAATTTGCTTGGAACTCTATCATGGGCCGATAAAAAGTTAAAATACTTAGAGTTAATCTCGTAAAAACCCGTATTAAGTGAAAACGCGTTTTCACTAGTTAATACTAGTTTTCGCAAAGTGCCTCAGTGAAAACTAGTTTTTATTGGAATTTTTCAGCGAAAAATATGTAGTTTTTTTACAAAATGAGGTCTATAAATTAAAGGTTCACACGGCAGTCGCACTTTTCCCGCCTTGGTGAAAACTAGTTTTCAATAATAGTTTTGATTAGGAAAAACGCGCTTTCACTAGTCCACGGTAGTCTGCTATCGAAGCGAGGACGAGCGTGTTTGGTTAACGGTTAGCCGTGACCAAACAGCGCCAACAAATTAATTATCGCTTGGGTTCAATTGAGGTACGGCGCAATTCCAGCCTCCTCCGTATAACGTGCAGTGTCTTACATGGTGACGCTGACTGTCCAGATCTGGTAGCACGAATTGTTCAGATTACCATCCCATTTGTGCCAAAACTCTCCTGAGGCCGCGAACTTACAATCTCTTGGCGGTCCCAACCACACGCACTGTACAGAAACCCTCAGGCCGTGCGAGCACTAAGACTCTTGAACCCGCTTCTGTCATCGGCACCAGAAAGTGATATTTTTGCAACTCCCTGAGCAAATATATGTCGGACATGTCAGATGTATTGTGAAACTCTGAATGTCACTTGAAATTATTACGTTCCTGTTATTTCTTGTGTATACTTTGTCTTTTATCGATTAATTTGTATAGTCCCTTAGTTTTCACTGTAATGCTGTACAAATTTTGTATGTAACGATAAATAATAATGCATCCTCACATATCTCTGGTGGAAACGCAGCCTAAGTACCACGTCAAAATAGCATATGCCCACCAAAGCTGGTGGGCAACAATGTGTTTTTGTTATATTGTCAGCAATTTTAAAACGTAGGTATTTTTAATTTCCTTGCATTACATATGTTCTGTCCCTCACGGCCATAGGTACTTACTTCCGTTTCGCCAGAGATTGGGCGTAGGCACTAGTGTTTCACGAAAGTGACTGATCTCCCAACTCAGAAGGGGAAACTAGACCTTATTGAGATAAGTCCGGTTTCGTCACGATGTTTTCCTACAGCGGAAAGCGACTGGTAAATATCAAATTATATAATACACAAATTCCGAAAAACTCATTAGTTAGAGCCAGAGTCTGAAGCCACGACCTCCAGATTGAAAATTATTTCACTAACTAGTATTTACCAGACAACGTGAACGCCACATTGACGCCCATAGTCTAACGGCCCAATTCGAAGAATGATTAAGACACGTCTAAGATCTTGGAAAGATCTTTAAAAGATAACTATAAACGGCATGTAAAATTGACGTTTATTTCGATTCCGCTGTGATCCCCATAAGATCTACGATATTTCTAACGTCAAAGTGACATTGGTTGCCCGAATCGAGCTGCTTCTGTCAATTATACGACATGCCAACGATACCTAAATGAGAACTTATCTAACCCAGAACTTATCGTTATCGTATTTCATTCTACGAATCGGGCCGAAACGAAAGGCCGGACGCAGCTGAGCCGAAAACGCGTGTTTTGTTCAAGTGTAAAATTAGTATTACTACATTCACTACCCGTTCTGTCAAACAGATTTCGGTTAGGAAACAATGAAACCCTATTTTCATGCCGCACGTTTAAAACTTTATGTCACATCCTAATACGTTATTGAGTCCACAAATATTTCAACTCTACTCAAATTGGCATTTTGAAACTGTTAGAGGTATTACCGACCAAATTCAAGTAGCATCAAACTATTTCCAATACACGCAATCTCAGGAATAGTTTGTGGGTGAAGTATGTCCTCTGTTTAAAGCTGCTTAGAGTGAACAGAGTACTGATCCTCTTAGGACAGACGTTATGTACTTATGGTATAAGGACGGTGACCACGCGCACGATTTTCTAAGAAATTACCTTTTGTTAGAGGTCCCTTAAATAGGGAGTAGAATATTTTACTTTAATGTTTAGTCAGTGGGGACCAGGGGGCCTACCGGGAAAATCGAAATACGAACATTGCGGGGATCTCTCTCTTTTACTCTCACTAAGGCGTAATTAGAGTGACTGAGAAAAATGCCCACAATTGACGAACTTCGATTTTCGCGGTAGGCCACCTGGACCTTTCAGACGGCCTCGGCTCCGTTCGGTTTAGCGTTGCTACGAGCAGTTATTAGGGTTGGGAAGACTTGATGTTCGTTTGCGTGCAAAACCACAGATAAGATAATGACTTGAAACATGACAACCCTAAATAGCCGAAAGGGATAGTGCCATACATTACATAGGGACAACATGATTAATCCCTGAATCGCTGAAAATCGCGCACAATGCGCTGAACGTCAAATAAAGCTACACCGGCTCTAACTACACCTCTGACCCGCGAAGATTTAAATCCGTCCTAAATTGGAGGAGGGTATCCCTATATGGAACCGGCAAGAAACTCGGCGGGACACATTTTTTTAAAACATTACATCTTATAATTAACATGCATTAAATAAACAAATACAAATTTCAAATCGCCTTCGGTTTTGTAGGAAGTTTCATTTCGGTACGGTAGTACTATTATTTATTATGTGGTTTAGTTAATAAGTATTAAAACTTATTACATTCTGACCTAAACAAAAAATTACCAATACGAGTAGTAAACTTTAACAACCTTTTTCAAACGTAGTGTTTTAAAAACTGTCTGGTCTTTAGTTTACCTTTTTAATAAAATTGTCAGTGCCAATATATGACTCGCTCGCGATGGAATCGCGAATAAATAAATAGGACGTAGTAATTGTATGCTCTTTGCGAATAAAAGTTAGTGATGTTATTCAGTGATGATTATCTTTGACTCGCTAATGTGAGTAGTACAAATAATCCAAGAATAATCAATACTAAGTGGTGATATTTTAATTGATAAAAATATAAATAACAAGAATTTGTGGTGCAATAAATTAGTGATGGACAATAATGTTTGGCAGTGGAAATTCAATTACATGTGACGTACACGTACATACGACAACTGTCTAAACAAAACAACCACATCCATCCATGTAAGTCAGTATTTATTCATATAAAATACACCTATTAAGCTAATAAAGTGATTACACACTTATATTCTAAACTCAACGCTGCAGTTAATTAGACATAAAAAAACACATTTTTCATTTTGAGTTTAGTCCTACTCATTACTTGGTCACATCAGGTCAAAGAGGTTTCTTAAGGCTACTTCAGTGCGTTAGGCTTGTTACTGGCCCCAGCTGTTGCACAAAAGGTCACTGGTCAGCATATACCTACATCAAACCTCACGTCGGAGTCCCTGTACGTACAGTGGAACTAAGCTGACGAATCTAATTCATACTTATAATCTCGATATGGGATAATGGTGTGAAAGGCACGAATTGTTCCTTTATGTAAGATCCCCGCCGCGTCGGAGCGCATTTTCAATGTGCCTGTACATTGTATATGGCAGAAGCGATGGAATCCATCTGGACCCGTACGCGTCCGTGAGCAGCCGACCGGATTGCGGCCGTATAAATGTGCAATGCGCTCCGACTCCGCCCGTTCGGTCGGAATCGTACTTTAGTCTGTTTAATAGTAATTTAAATAATTTACCTATACAATAACACGCGACTTAATTCCGCTGGGACAGTACATATATATATTATACTCGTATAATTTATATATATTGCCATTCAAAATACCGAGTTATCCACTAAAACGTTCCCCTGAGTACTTCGACCGTATCTCCAAAATTCACCAAAATTAAGAAGCAAATCGACTCCACACGTAATGGTGCGCAGGTAATTTTTCCGATTGCTATTGAAGTGGCTGTCGAACGCCGGGTGTATTCAAAATAAACTCAACATATTGCCCCAGTGTAGTACCCGCGTAATTCGTTTCTGCTTGCGGTTAATTTTTAGGGAAACATTTTTCCTGAGAGGGTCCTCGAATTTATTTGAAGCGTCAGCTTTAAATGTATCTAAAAGACGTTTTTTCCTTAGGTAAAAGCATATATGGTTCGTTATTTGATTAATACTAATTTCTGTTACCGCAATTATTAAAATTGGAACTTAACGATCGCAGGATCGGTAAATCGGTATAATGTTAAATACAAAACATTTGCTTTAACTGTACTTTTGCTGATTGGCTTATAATTTTATATATATATTTTTACAATTTTAGTACAGAATAGAATCAGGTATATAATCAAATCTGAAAAAGAAGTAGTCACGAGGAAGGTGGCTGCCGAGGAAGAGAAAAGTGTGGACTGAACGAAGATGTAGTGACAAAATTGTGAAAGGGATGTTGAGATGGTGTGGACACGTGGAAAGTATGAGTAAAATAAGGCTAGCAAAGAGAGTGTATAAGGAATAAGTAGAAGCGGAAGCTGGAAGGGGTACCTAGACCTTAGCGGACTTTCTCTGATCAAATCGGGGGGTACTTTTTATTCAACAGCGTACCCATTAACCTATACTTAGTCTTCTTGGAGGGTGTTAAGGACACATCTCACGACTTTAAATCTTCTCAGCGTTAAAAGGGCTAATTGTATTCGCCAAGGATCTGGTATGCTCGGACGACGTTGTCGGTGATGTCTCGTTCGGGCAGATCGCGCGTGGCCAGCCACGTGCTGCCGCTGGCTCCTTGCTTGTACGCCGACACCAAGCCCACGGCCGCGGACTCTATTCTGAAAATTGTTCACTACTTCAATAATGCTATTCAATTTTATCAGGCGCTGACTTTTTATAATAAGGAAACAACAATAGGTACATTTGTTTTCTTTAATTGGTACATTTTAACCACCACAATATATCAAACATCGTGAGGTCATGTCAGAATATTTCTGCCTGGCACAACATCGACCAATACGTCGGGATAGCCAAATAATACGACTTAAATGTTTTATTCATAAATACGGGTAATAGTATCGCAAGAACAATAACCAAATCTTCCGTGGTCGTAACAATTGCCTTGAAGCTTCAAACTGCTGTTGAAAATACCTTGAAGATTGCTCATGTTGATTGGTGCATGCGAAATAATGTGAAAGTCGTGCGTGAGATGCGCGCCAATTACAATGACGGTGGTCAAGGTTTAATCAATCCCAATTCAACACCGTAACGAGTTGTTGATTCTGAATCGGTCTCCCGTACTTCATTTGAGATACACGCGTTTTGAAAGTATCGGGGCAGGAGCAGCGTACAAACTGATGAACTACGTACATTTCCAATCATTTCTAGTCCGCAGCGCACTTTCAAGTTTAAAGTTTAATCTCGGCGCCCTAACCTTGCTTGGCTATTCAAAATAGATAAGTACATGGTGACTAGAATTGCCACACGGTGCCCCTCTTTTCTGTCTACGGCGCACCAAGGCGCCACGGCACGCAGTTTGGGAACCTCTAACGTAGATAATTAATGCTCGCGTTCCGCGCAGCGAGATAAACTTTCGCAAGCAGCCTTAGACGCCATTATGATCTTATTAACTACCTCTGGTGGGTTTTTGTAGCCAGCGCTCCAGCAAGAATCTCTGGCGAAATGTTTTTATCCAACGAGCCCAGTTTGGTAGGCTTAACCAACTCAGTAGCTGTAGGTCCAAAACATACAGTCAACAATCGTACGCCTGTTTTCGCGAAGTATTTTTCTTTCTGTAAGTTAATCATTAGTTAAATTTAAACAGGTTTTCATTTTATACCAGTCAGCCAGTTACAATTGTGGGTTACCATTGTAAAAAATCAATTAGCATAAGTTTTAAATGAATAAATATTATCTTATATTATTTTTACTTATATAATTATGTAATGGATGGTTAAACAATCCCAATCAACATAAGGTCTAATTATTTTGATACACAAGGTAGCGGAAGCAAATAAGGCTCACTATGTAGCTAACGATAGCTGATAACATTCTCCAAACGGAAAAGTAATAAGTTTTAGTCAACATATTAATTTTTTATGTAAGCTTTTCTTGCTGACTGTACTTTTCTTACCACAGGCAACTAATACTCAACTAGACAATTCTAAAAACCCCAAACATAATCAGGTTGCGTTGTTTAATTACACAATGCCTAATATGGTCACAGTGCCTGATCTGATAATGGAGACAGGATCCATTATCAGATCAGTTCGATGGTACCATAATATTGCATTGTCACCCAACTTACGTATGTATGCAAATTTTCAATGCAATCGGAAATGGGTCTAATTTAGCTTTTAAGATTACACCCACGCTATAACTAAAAAACTTCTATACAAAGACTTCAAGACAAAGATTTCATCACCAAGTCCACAGAATTACTGTCACTTACCCCGATACAGTTACTGAACTGTAGTACTGCAGCCTTTGTACCAAAATATACAGGCATCAAAGAACTCTGCTTAAGCGCCGCTGTCGAAGAGACGTTTATGATAGTCCCCCCTTTGCCGCCTTCGTCTACTCTCATCAGTTCCAATGCCTTCAATGTGCTCGTTACTAGAGCAGTCTGAAAATAGTATACGCCTTTCATAAAAAGAATTGCAACTTAAAGCATTACATTTTACAAACATAATAAGAAAAGTACATACCACATTAATTTCGATTTCCTTCCTATAAACGTTATCATTCATAATTGCCGCGTTGTTGATTACCACATCAATATTCCCTTGTTCTTTTACCAGTGAGTCGAATGCGGTGATCAGCTGATTGTCATTTGTCACGTCGCACTGATAAAACGTCGTCTTGCCGGACCCATACTTTGTGTTAAGTTCATATTGAAGAGCCTTGCCAGATGTCTCGTCCACGTCAAGAACGGCTATATGCTGTAGACCAAAGATAAAATTGTTTAGTGTAAACGGATCTCGGACTGAGTAGTCGATTGCTTCTCGTTTTATCGCCACAGATCGCCTTAGAAATATTGAGCGGTTCATTGAAATATGTTGACACAATATATGTCCTACCTTAGCCCCCTCCTCGAGCACTAACCGCACCACACAGGCTCCGATGCCGTTGGCGGCCCCGGTGATCATCACTATTTTATTCCGCCACTCATACGACATCTTAGCAAGAAAATAAGCTTAATACTAACAGAATTGCTACAAAGTCAGTAACACCTGTGTCAATATTATAAAAACGTGTATACTTTTCTCACCCTATTTTTAGCTGGCATTAGTGTTGGTAGGAACTCGAGTCTTTTGAGTCTGAATTGAAGAACTCGACTCGTTTTTACGAAACTCGGTGCTTAAAAAACTTCCGAGTTTTTAAGTCCCGAGGCGAGTCATTTATTGAGTCTTTTTGTAAGAGAGCTCAAAATTACTCGAGCCTCCGAAAAAAGACTCCTTCAACAATTTCATAGGTTTAACCTAAATAAAAGTCAAGTCATTATGCGTTGTTGTATTATTTGTGTGCCTAATCCACGAATATTACTTAAAGATAAAGCATTAAGAAATTTTGTAAACAACAAAAAAAAGAGTTCTCGGAAAAGGACTCAAGTACACAAAACCTACAAAAGACTCGAGTCTCTAAGAAGTTGAAAAGAACTTAGACTTAGTATGTGAGTCTGAAAAACTGAGTCGAGTTTCAAAGCAGAGGACTCAAAGAACTCGCAACGTTTTCATTGCAACGTAGCTATGCCGTTCTGTATGTCTCCTTAATAATGAGTAACTACATGTTTTTTTCTGTCGATGACGATATATAATATGAAAACGTATTGATACCGTCGCCATTTTTAATCGGTCGAAGAGATCAGAACGGAAAATAAACACATGCTTTTTGTGTTTTGTGTGGCATGGCCACGTGGCCGCTACTGTATATATTTTTTTATTTTATTTTATTTTATTCGGAAAACCAACAGCTTAAGTAAACTAAAACTAGGTTAACATAAATATGTATCAAGGAAGTCAATTACAGGTTTCCACAGATAGGATACAAAAGGTAGTCATATTACAGGTTAGCACAAAATTAAAGACTTTACAAACGCCAAAACATGCTATGAGAAAAGAAAGAAGTAATTTGTTTCTTATTTAAATCAATAATTAAAATTAAACCTATCTATGCTAATCTTCTGCAGGCCGGGGAGCTAAGAAACTAGATGCCATGAGGTTTTTAATTATAGCAGGTTTCATTAGATGTAAATCCAGTTGATCGTTACTATGACATAGTTCATTCATTGACGTCGGAGCTCGGACAAAGTATGAATTTTGACGATAGTTGGTTTTGGTCGGTGGAAGTGACAAAGGTCGGTAGTGTCTAGATGAAGCTATTTTTACTTAAGTAGACTAAGTCAGTGATTTTTCTTCTCAAATCTAGGGGAAGAAAATGGTGTCTTACGCACCTATCACGATAACACAAGTCTGTAGTTTTAGTTTTGAATTGAAGGAATTTTAAAAACTTTCTTTGAATGGACTCAATTCGTTTATTCGTAACAAGGATTCCACACAACGGATACATATTCGAGGATAGATCGCACAAACGAGCAGTATAATACTTTTATAGGCTTTACTTTTTTAAATTTTGATGTTGATCTCATGATAAAGCCTAGAGACCTGGAAGGCTTTCTGTACTATTTTGTTTATATGGTTATCAAATAGAAGCTTGGGGTCTTGATAAAGACCTAAATCTCTGGTTGAATGAGAATTGGCGATGCTAGTCGAGTTAAGTGTGTAGTTGAACAAGATTGGGTTGGGTTTGCGAGTAAACGACATGGTATGACACTTTGCAACATTAAGGTCTAATCTGTTTTCGATACAGTATTTAGAAAATCTATTTAGGTCATCCTGTAATAACAAGCAGTCGTTAACATTCTTAACAGCTCTATATATTTTAGTGTCATCAGCATAAAGAAGAAGAAAAGATAAAGAATAATGATAGTACCGTTACTTGAGCCAACTATATGCTATATGGTAGGCCCTCAGGCGTGGTCCTGGTATGCTCCAACCTTTAGACGATACGTGATACCCTATTTAAGACATATATTATAGCATTAGGGTCTCCCCAAACCATTCCAACCAACTCCCCAAAGAATTGGGGGTTGAAGCCGGGAATGATCTACTGGATCTACAAGGCGGTCATACTACCCAGGGTGCTATATGGGGCCGTGGTATGGTGGCATAGGGCCCATATCAAAGAATACCAAAGAGACCTAACCAAAGTACAGAGATTAGCGTGTCTAATGATGACGGGGGCCATGAGAACGACCCCGACACACGCGATGGAGGTAATGTTAGGTTTGAAGCCACTCTGGATTGAGGTAGAGAAAAGAGCCACAGAACAGTGGTACAGAATGAAAGCATGTAAAGAATGGAGAGGAAGCTGCGTGGACAAAAGGCACGCGCTGATACAAAGAGAGGCACTATCAAGATTTGAGATGTTGATGGCAAACAATGACCTTATAAAAAGGCAGGAGATATTTGACAAGAAGTACAGGGTACATATAGGAGAGAGAGACAACTGGAAAGTGGAAGTCAGACACCCAACGACAATCTGCTTCACGGATGGCTCGAGAAGAAGCTCAACGAAACTAGCAGGAGCGGGCATTGTGATCCCTAAACTGGGAGAGAAAGTATCAATATCATTGGGTAGATATGCGAGCGTGTTCCAAGCTGAGGTATGTGCAATAGCGCGCTGTGCACGTATAATCAAAGAGAGCGTGAAGCAAGAGGGTGCTGTTGTAATATATACCGACAGCCAGGCAGCACTGAAGGCACTGAAGAAAGTATCAGTCACCTCCGCTCTCGTGAGAGAATGCAGAGAGGAGCTAAACTCGATAGGCAAGCAAAGAAGTGTCACGGTGGCATGGGTGCCGGGGCACCAGGGAGTAACAGGGAACGAGAAAGCGGACGAGCTGGCGAGGATGGGGGCGGAGACGGAATACATGGGTCCGGAACCGGCTCTACCTATGTCAGCGGATGTCACGAAGGGAGTTATAGAAAAGGTAAAAGAAATGGAAGCACAGAGAGAATGGGAAGAAGAGACTAGCTGCAGACAGTCCAAGATGATGGTCAAGGGCATTGACCACAAAAGAACTAGGTATCTTCTGAAACTAGGTAAGAGCAGTCTGAGAATACTGACAGGTATCATTACTGGTCATAATACTCTCAACAGACATCTTAAGGTAATGAAAATAAACAGAGACGCCTCCTGTCCACACTGTGGTAAGGAGGAAACTAGCTTTCACCTACTAGCAGAATGTATTATGTACGCGGCACTGCGATATAATATATTCGGTAGAGATTCACTAATAGAAAATGAACTAAAGGACGTCGAACTTAAAGATGTCCTTCTGTTCTGCAGGAAAACAAGAAGATTTGAGGAGATTGGTATGGGAATGCCGCCGGGACAGTAACCTGCAGCTCCAACTACAGGGAACTGGGCTGAATGAACGCAACATGCGATCGACAGCCCGCCTGCTTCCGGCCGGGCGTCCCTACACTACATCTACATCTACATCTCCCCAAACCAGTCGACGCGGAGTCGGCTTTCGCCGAGTGTTTTACACCACACTATTCGCATTTAGCCGATCGACCGTCTCCGCGGTTGGACACCTGCGTTTAGCAGTCTCATCCTCCTTGCGGCCGTAGAGACGCCCGATCGCCTGCGACTTGCTATCGCAACAGTTGTAAAGCGACGGTCGGCTCTCCCGTGCTCCGTCCTGCCGTCGAGACGTCAGAGAGCACACGTACAGCCGTTGAGTCCGACGAACAGATGTAGGACAGCGGGTGATCGGCAATCGTAAATCTCATTTTTGGAGACTGGTTGTTAGTAACAACCTGAGTTTGAAATTGAACAGACCTGTAAGATTATTTTCCTTGGTAATAATTAATAACCTGTGATGATGGATATTTTACGTAGACGGGCATGGAAAAAAAGGTTCACCAGCATTTTTATCGTAGCCTACTTGTTGGAAGAGCTAGAACAGCAGCAAAAGCGGAGGCGACCGTGGGTTGATTCTTTGTGGCAATATAGATTAAGTGAAGGTGAATTTAATTTACGATATCCTCGTTTGTGACTCGATCCAAAAATGTTTTACGATTATTATGGAATGACCGCAACAAAATTTGACTTCTTATTGGATTTGCTAAGACGAACACTTCAAAAACAGAACACAAAATTAATGTGGGTTATTACCCACAAACACAAATACAAATACAAACGCATCAGTAGCTACTTCGGCCGTCATCGGCTCTGTTCGGCCGTCGTCAGCTATGTTCGGCCGTCGAAGACGCTGAACGGCTTCCGACAGCTCTGACCGGTCCTTATCGTAGGCACTCGGCCGTGATCGGAGCCGTTCAATTCTTTCCGGCACCGTACGGCGGTATAAGGAGATTTATGAATGCGAACGTGTGCGGTAGGCTGCAAACAGCGTCGTACGAATGCGAACAGCTTTACGGCAAAACGCCGTTTTCCCGTCGAAAGACGTCGTTTCGCGTGGGCCGAGCCGATTTACGACTTATTCGCTCTTATTGCGTTGACATAAAGCTTTTTCCGTACGCGATTTGCCGAAACGGCGTCGACTAGTTTGGGGAGACCCTTATACTCGTATATTATATACTTTACAGTACATATGGGGCTACTTTATAGCACTAGTGCGAGAAGTAGCATATTACGTTACTGTGTCGAACATTTAAAGGGCCATATGTACTGTAAAACGCTGTACGATACATGTGCGAATAGGTAATTCGCAACTCGTGTCGATTTAAAACACTCCCTTCGGTCGTGTTTTAATTTATCGCCACTCGTTTCGAATTTCCTATTTTTCGCACTTGTATCGTAATGTACTATTTCCTACTCCTCTACTGTTATCTGTCATTTATGCATTCATTAACACGAATATAAGAACATACATAAAAGGTTTCAAGAAAAGTCTATATTGTCTATTCCTCATAAAAGCTCTTGTGCTTTTAATCGCTATAACGTTACTGCGATGAATGGCTACCAACCTAACAAAACCAAAACGAATACAGTTTTAAACTAAGTGCATTGCTGCCAACTTACAAAATATTCATTTGGTTACACAGTAAAAATAATTACTTCATAAGTCAGAAACACGCATGTGACACCCGTAATATAGCAACACCCATAGACTACGAAGACCGCTTAGCATTGCTTGTTAGTCTCCGTAGGCTACGGTGGCCAAAATTGAGAAAAAACTATCCAAAAATTTAATTTAGTAAGTAGCAACTAGCAAGTACCAGGGCCTCATGAGTTACGAGGTGTCGCTGACCGGCCGGCCGCGGCCCGGGGCGGGCTGGGCGCGTAACAAGGTATGCTCGCTCGTCTTGGCTATATACTTTTGCTTTGTTTACTTAAATTAAGATTTATTTTTGTTGACTCGTAGGAAAAATATTGTATGCAACGTTGTATAAGTAGGTCAAAAAAAGCTCGTGGCGTATTCCTTTACAATGTTCGCCTACGCCTTCGGCTCCGGCTCACATTGTAACTCACGCCACTCGCCTTTTTTGACCCTTCTTATACAACTGTTGCATAAAATACTATACCGTATTTTTCTCAAACTCCGTTAATTTCGGGGTACATTTAAGGAAACTAAATGCCATAGTTCATTTTATAAAAGTTTTTTTTATTTTTTTTATAAAAAGTAATTAAATGCTTCATATATAGTAGTAACATCGGTACAGTCGACTCTCGGTTATTCGAAACTCGAAGGACTTTTAAAATATTACGAATTATAGAGAGTTTGAAATATCAAATCGTTCGAAATTTTTTAGAGAAAAAATATAAAATTGCGTATTATTAAGTTATAGGTATTGGTGTTAAATACATCTCTCCATGCCTTGACAATCAGTAAAAGTCAAGCATTTATACTTTTTAGGACTCATAACTAACACAAACTTTTGATTTGTATACGTAACTAACGAAAGAGTATCTGAAACTAAACTAAGCAAACAAATTAGTGCGGAAGTGTGTGGCAAACTAATAATTACAGTAACAATTAACAAATGCTCATGCCACGATGATACATGTCTAAACATGACAATTTGAATTGTCGAGTGTTTGACGCCTATGAGTTCGAATTAACGCATCGTTTTGTTACGTAGCGATGATTTTTTGTTCGAATTAACAAGTGCTTAAAAATGTATTGACTTTTTTCGAAATATCAAGAGATGTCCTAGGGAACTCGTGATAACTTCGAATTATAGAGAGGTTCGAATTATCGCGGGCTTGAAGTAACGAGAGTCGACCGTATTATATTATATTTAACTTAACCAAACAATTCAAAACTTTGATATATCAATATCATTTCGAACATCAAGTCGTCAAAGATTTTTAATGTCAAAGATGCGCAGGGCGTTTTTCAAGACATCACAATTATGCGACTGACCGGGCAACATCCCGTGTGCCTTGGAGCCTAAAGGGCTGTCTCGTACTGATGGCAAAAGGCTGGACGGACTTACGTTTGTTCCATGGCAAAAGGGTCGGTGCCTCTTGTCAATGTTGGCCGAACGTTAATTAGAATTGAACATACTTATTGAAAATTAACCATTACAAATTTAACCGTACATTGTAACCGTCCATTACGGTTAACGGTTTAATTTTTAATGGTTAATTTTTCATATTTTCAATTCTAATTAACGTTCGGCCAACACTGCCTCTTGTAAGACGCCCGTGTATCAGCACGTTTGCACTGTCCCACCTTAGCCTCACGCTTAGATCTACTGGGTCAGCCACGGAATATGCGGCCAAATTCAAACACGCTAAGTACTGTGCCCTGGAACCAATATATGATTTTGTGCCAATTTCCCTAACAACAGAACACACAACAGAACAGAACAGAACAGGGAACAGAGGCTAAAGCTTTTGTATAGGAACTTGGTCGCCGACTTAGGAACAGGGGCTGTAATCAACGCTCCGGGTCGTATCTGGTGCAGGGGATTTCATTGGCTATACAACGTGGAAACGTTGCTAGCATAATGGGAAATTTTGGACCGGATGAGATTCGGGGTGCTCCTTTTTAAATGAAATGACTTTGTATTGAAAATGACGATGCCTGTTGCTGATTTATGGTTGTATCCTCCTGACGAACCCTGCGTTACGGGTATAAAATTGTCATTATTTAAAAAAAGCTTCATTTTGATTTTTAAAAAAAGTTTTATATTCGAACTTTGTCCATCTGAGATAGTACTTGCGTTAAGTAGCAAATGTATACCAACACATGCTAATCATTAATCAATCAATCAAGTGTACACGCTCGTTGGGGCCTTATCAGATAAAACATAATTATATATTATCTCCAAAATGGAGTTAATTAAGACACCGATGTCTTTGATATTTTATAAGTTACTTAATTTAAGCCGAGGAATGCACCCTTGAAATTAATAGACTTTGAAAAAAACACGGTGCATAATTTGGACAGAAAAAAATCTGTTTTATTTTTAAATGACCAGATTATACATAGGTCATCACTTCCGTATAAAAAAGTTATAGGAGAAAAATATCGAAGTAGAATAAAATAAAATTATATATCATATAAAATTATAAATAAAATAAAAAGTTATAAGAACCTGCCCTCTATAAGGCGAAACGAATAACCTCGTTAACACGAAGTTTTTGGCGTTTTTCTTGAGATGCGTGTTATCGAGGTTCCACTGTATATAATATATGACGGAGGACGAGACGGTCGATGAGGCATGTTGGACTCATCAGACATTGTGAGCGCATAAGGTAGGTGCGGGCAAGATGAAACATTCAAGAAACAATCAAGTGAGTTTATAATTCGACAATAATTACAAAATAATTCACTAGGTACGAAACGTAATACTGTTCCTGGCCTGATACGTCTGCACGCCAGGCAATCTGAGCAAATAATGACCGCTCCGGTCCAGTACACCTGGTTTTGTGCATCCCCCTCCACCGGTCGTGCACGAACGTCAGGCCAGACTCAGTAGAAGCACGCCAATACTGCGCTTGCGTTTCGTTGTCAATTGAGGATCCGTACTAATGACTTCCCGACACGGCCATCCTACGGGACACACGTCCCTGTGTGTTAGCCTGTAACAAAATAGCAAGCACAGTATCACAGAGTTCGGTCATTCCTGACCCAACATATGGGGTGTTATAATTGAAACTTCATGGAAATTTATCTTTAATTAATTTAATCCATACAAAAACAATTCGTGCCTCAGAGCTTTACAGACTACTAATTTACATCTTAAAATGCGGATTTGAAAAGTACTGCAACTCACAACAACGATTAAGTTCTACATGTGATCTGGCTACACTTAGCCCGGCAACTTCCAGTTGCACTCACTTAATGCGCGTCCCCCAAGGACCGCCAAGTCTTTCCCTAGACTCCATGGTTTCCCACGAAACCCGACCTCCGCCAGAGCTGATGGCCTACCGCGTACTCACGGTCTACTAAGTAAGTAGATACCGATTTCTACCGAGCTACGGCTACACATCAACCTCTGGTACGGTCCGATCATCATGTAAACATAATCTTAGTTATCAGATTCCTCATCGTCTGAACCAACTTCTAAATCAACTTCCATTTCGTCTGTTAAGCTCTGATCCCCTGGCATCTTCCTCAATCTATCGTGAGCGTATTTGTTAGTACGTCTCGAATTCAGTGATTTCAGGTTATAGCGATCGCCGGCTAATACCTCTATAACCTGAAATGGACCTTTAAACTTAGGATCTAACTTAGATTGATTTCGCTCTTCATTCTTTAGTAAAACAAAATCTCCGACTGAAAATTTATTGAGTCTTGCCTTCGTTTTATCAAATCTTTGTTTTTCGTAAGATGCTGCACTCTCTATACTACTAGCCGCCTGGTTTCTAACTCTATCTAAATCTACCTCAGTATCTACTTCATCACAAGTCATCATAGCCAATGGACGTGCTACCTTGCCTATGAAAAGCTCCAATGGGCTTGCTTTTGTCGTACGATTAACGGTACAATTGATCGCGAGCTGGACTTCCCCTAATGAATCTTGCCAAGAACGGTTATCGCTTGTTTCGACAGTTGTCAGCATGGATTTCAAAACCGACATAACGCGTTCCACTTGACCGTTTGCACGGGAAGACCCTGTCGCTATGAGATGCAAGTTAATATTATTAGAATCACAAAATTCCTTAAACTCCTTGCTTGCAAAGCAACGACCCTGATCGGCAATGATACGCGTTGGTGCCCCAAATAATGCTACGCTTTCTTTAACAGCCCGGATACTATTCTTGCTATCAATATTTTTGCTGTGAAACAAGAGGACATATTTTGTAAATGCGTCAATCAATACGAAGACGTACTCCTTAACATCATTTTTGCCACTTAACTTGCCAGTAGCATCTACATGTATAGTATGCCATGGCGTGGTCACTTTAGGGATTGGGTGCAATTGAGCTTGAATTTTTCCGGATTGCGATTTTGCAACTTTACAAGTGACGCAATTATCGACAAATTTCTTTACGTATCGAGACATTCCATCAAACCAATAATAATTGTACAGCTTTTCTAAAGTTTTGTCATAACCAAGGTGGATAAGAGACTCATGGATGTTACTAACTACCGACCATTTGAGAGCCCTAGGAAGGATCGGTAAGCATTTTGTCCGGCCGTTGCGCTGAATTTTGCGATATAGGAGACCTGCACGTATCTCGTAGGTATTTGCAACCTCGCCATTCATCTCACCACTGTTGAAATCTAAAACGAGCTTACAGATATCGCTATCTCGTTTTTGTTCAGCCAAAAGCCAATTGTCAGGCAGTTCAGTGATGTTAATACGTCTTTGTTCTACTTTACTGAACCCTTTCCCTACAGCTTTATCTAACCCTACTTGAGAGGAGTGGGGGTTTTCGACATCAGGTTGAGTCAACGGCAAAAGGTTCCGAGAGAAGAAATCTGCGTGTGCCATATCTTTTCCTTTGTTATAGACAACGTTAAAATCAAAACACTGTAAGTAAGCCCACCACCTGTGGACTCGCGGCGTCAAGTCAATCTTTTTACTAGAGCATTTGAGAGAATTGCAGTCTGTCACTACAGTGAACTTACGACCGTGTAGGTATTGCCGGAAATACTTCACTGCGTTGACAACCGCCAAAGTCCCAAGCTCATAACTATGATACCGCGATTCCGCAGGACTGGTTCGTTTACTATAATATGCGACAACGCGACGTTTTCCTTCTACTATTTGAAATAGTATGGCACCATAGCCCTCTGAGCTCGCGTCTGTATGTAATTCAATCGCATACTGAGGGTCAAAGATCATTAAAACCGGTTCTTTAGTTAAAATTGAGATAATTGTCTGGCGAATATTTTCGTGACGATCTTGCCAAACAAATGGAACCTTTGCTGCTGTCAGTTTATAAAGTGGCCCCATAATACTGGAGAATTTTGGTACGAATTGCCGGAAGTAGGTCGCTAATCCTATGAATTGCCTTAACTGGGATACGCTCGTCGGTGGAGGCAGAGAGGAAAGTGCCTCAACCTTACGACGATTTGGCCTAATCTCTCCTGCTTTAACTTCATAGCCCAAAAACTCAAGTTCGGTTTTCAGAAACGAGCACTTTTTCAGGTTTAATGAGAATCCGGCTTTAGCTAATTTATCCAAAACTATACTCAGTCTTTCAAGCCCTTCTTCGACAGTTTCAGACATGATCAAAATGTCATCTACGTAGACAATGACATAGGTGTTTACTAAGTCACCTAAGGCTTTCACTATTGCTCTCTGAAAGACCGAAATTGAATTCCTGAGCCCAAACGGCATTGTAAGGTAATCATACTGCCCGTCAGGTGTTATAAAAGACGTGCGCTGAATAGAATCTTCAGAATTGATCGGAATAAGATGAAAACCGGAGGCACAATCTAGTTTGGTAAAGTACTGCGCACCGTGTAAACGGGAGATTTGGTCTGAAATTAGTGGTAATGGATATCGGTCCGACACGGTATTCCTATTCAGCTCCCTATAATCTACAACTAACCTATCAGATCCATCACGCTTCTTGACCAAAAGAGCTGGACTCGCAAAAGGTGAACTACTAGGTCGAATTATATTCGCATGTAACAACTCATCTACTCGCTCGCGCATTACTTTTCTTTCCTCTGGACTAAGACGATATGGTCGCCTTTGCACAGTTAAGTTAGGATCAATTAAACGAATTTCAAGCTCTCCCGTTGTTACTCGAGTTTTAGGCATACCGGTTATAAAATAATCCGAATAACGATTTAAAACTTTAAGAAGCTCATGTTTTTGTTCTTGAGGGATGTCAGTATCTACAACCGTAATATCATTTGATAAAAGTTGATTAGTCATTAAGACATCACTACTAGTTATCGAATTCAGCGAGGGTAGTTCAAGCTTATCAACCTTGACTTTAAAAATGTTGAACTGTGTTGCAGTCATAATAACACCAAACCCTTGATGTAAAATCTCACGTCCTATCATGATGTCACTACGTAAACAAACGTCAGGCAAAACGTGCAATAAAGTTTCAATCAGGTGGTTGACAATGTTTACAACACATGAAACCTGTTCGCTACTTGAAACACTTGATTGACTGATACCTTTTAAACTAACAACATTGTGCTCACGTTTTCCACAAAATTTAGATGCTATACTTTCTTTTACTAGTGAGCACTCTGCACCGGAATCAAAATGAAAAGTAAAACACTGACCTTGATGGTTCAAAATCCCGCCCGGAGGGTCCACGCTGCACACGTCGACACGAAGCTCCTTGTTAGTCGTCGCAGCTGCGCCTCCTCCGCTGGTGCAGCGGCTTGCTATGTGGCCCGTTGTACCGCATTTGAAACAGACGATAGTGCTCGATGTGGTTTTTTGTTGATTAGGCTTCGTCACTGTGGCAGGGTGTTGTGAGTTCACAGGTTTAGCTTTTCCATCCTTTTTACGATGTAGACAATCCGATTGTTTATGTCCATTCTTACCGCAATGAAAGCATTTGATTGCGGTGGAAACCTTCATACGTTTGCTGTCGAATCCCTTATGATCACCACCAGCATAGAATTTGCGTTTCAGATAGGTAAACGCCTGTAGCTCTTGTTGCAAATGTTGACGATTATTTATCTCCGTCGTAAATGCCAATCGTTGTAATCGTGTATCAAATTGTGCCAGATGTGCGAGCGTTTGTGACACAGCGATTTGTTCGACAGTAGCATTTTTCCAACGATTAAGCAGTGACGTCATCACTCGACTCCCGTAGGCCGCTAAGGTCTCGTTTTCTTTAGGTTTATCCGAGTTAAGATTTATCAGGGTACCCGCAGTTGTTTCAGGGCACACAAATCTAGCCACAAACAACTCCTTGAATTGTGGCCAGGTCATGCCCGCATAAGATATCTGGGATAACCACGCCGAAGCCGCTCCCTTCAAGGCTTTACTTATTACAACAATCAATTGCCCCCCTTCCACAGGGTTGTCGGCGAAACACAAGTCGGCTGTTGCACACCACGACTGTGCATCCACATCGGTCTTGTCAGGGTCGAATTCCGGGAGATTCACATGTTTGTCAGAACGCTGAGGCTTATTAAGAGCCTCAATTAATGCTTTCATGTTAGAATTTTGCATTTCAAATAAAAGCCGCCAATTTTGATCATCACTTCGTACACTTCGCGTTCCATCTTCGCGCTCGATGGCCCGCTCTAATCCCACATCTGATGACGGAGGACGAGACGGTCGATGAGGCATGTTGGACTCATCAGACATTGTGAGCGCATAAGGTAGGTGCGGGCAAGATGAAACATTCAAGAAACAATCAACTGAGTTTATAATTCGACAATAATTACAAAATAATTCACTAGGTACGAAACGTAATACTGTTCCTGGCCTGATACGTCTGCACGCCAGGCAATCTGAGCAAATAATGACCGCTCCGGTCCAGTACACCTGGTTTTGTGCATCCCCCTCCACCGGTCGTGCACGAACGTCAGGCCAGACTCAGTAGAAGCACGCCAATACTGCGCTTGCGTTTCGTTGTCAATTGAGGATCCGTACTAATGACTTCCCGACATATACATATTTACTAGGCCAATTGAATGTGTTAGACGTGCCATCGCTTTCGCTTAAAAATGTTATCATGGTATATATCACCTCCAATGAAGTAGATAAAACTCATATTTGTTATTTACTGATTCTAAATCTAATCTATTTGGCTTACTTATTATTATATGACGAAGGATTGATCTAGTTGTATTTTGCACACGGAGCAAGAAAATTGTGAGTTGTTGTCATGAGTGAAAAATATTTTTTTATATACAACGTAGGTGGCAAACAAGCATAGGGCCGCCTGATGGTAAGCAGTCACCGTAGACTAAGAACGCCTGTAACACCAGAGATATTACATGCGCGTTGCCGACCCTTTAAAAACCTGTACACTTCTTTTTTGTGGAACCCCATACTGTAACCCCTCGGGAAAACCTCGGCAGGAAGCTCATTCCACAGCCGAAGCGTCCACGGGAGTAAATTTTTCTTAAACCGCACAGTACGCGACCATTTAGGTTCTAGGGTGTGAGGATGAACACGCTGCCGACGGCGAGCGGTGCGGTGATAGAAAGCGGCCGTTGGCATCATGTCAAACAATATAACCTCCATCATAAAAATATCATAACCTCCTAGATCCTAGAGACTTTGATGTTCTAGGAATCCTTATACGTGCGTCATATTCGTCTCTTTGTCTGCACTTCTTCAGCTTAGCCCAGTGGTAGTTAGGTAATACTAGAAAAACTATTTTTTTTTCGCTGCAATCCTTTAGTGTCGTTGGATAGGTATTTCAAATACATTAAAAATCTTTATATGTGCTTTTTTTTTTGTAAACATGTTTTTGGAATTCTATCCGCTCTAACGTTTGAACAAGAAAGACTTTCAATTAAAACTTTTATTAATATAATCGGCTAAGTTGTATAGGGCCTGGGAGGTTACAGTGAAAATCAAAATCCAAGTCGTCGAAGGGGTTCTCGAATATAATACCCTGATACCGACGTAAAATCAAAGATCAAGATGAATGACCTTGAAGACAAGGTAGTGTTAATCACCGGCGGGGCCAGCGGCGTCGGCTCTGGCGTCGTAAGACTACTAATGGAAGAAAAAGTTCAGGTAATATAACAATTCATGTAAATTAGCTAGACAATGACAACACAATCCCATTGCATAGTCATAACGGAACGTTGCCGATACGAGTATACCTATAAAACGCGCTTAAATGTTCGATACCCTACGGCAAGCAACATACCTAACTTAAGCCATTTTAATTTTACCGGAGAGAGGATTTTGACCAGATCGTCGGCCCATCCTGTGGCCCTCCCACGCTGCTCTGTTGTCACTACGTACTCTCTAGTCTCTACTCCTCCGTCGTCCTTGATCGCTACTCAAGAACCTTTCTGCCCCCACGGCCGCAATGTGCCCTGCCCATTGTCATTTAAGGATTGTAACTCTGAGCTATGTCGAAAACTCTAGTTCACCTGCGGATCTCATCATTACTGATTCGATTCCACAGAGAAACTCCAAGCATAGCTAGCTCCATTGCCCTTTGAGTGGTTTCCCGGAGAGTGCGACTTGTTAATGTGGAGATTACAGTCAATTATTTTTTTTAGTATTGCATTAGGTACGATCAACTGCAATAACTTTTTTTATCCGAAATAAAATCATTTTATTATTATTATTATTAATAATATGTTAAACAACGAAGATTGCGAGTCATCACAAATTCAGGTTTAAATAAATGGCAAAATCTAAACCAGCTTGTCATGAAATCGTAAGCAGGAACAATCAGCTAATGACCTCCAATCAGTTTTAGTAGTTCTACGGCTGTAGCAGGGTAATATTAACTGTTTGAACTTCACTGCAATGTAGTTCTCATATCGGCCGATAAGATAACCAATCTCTAGTTTACAAAACTATAATCTGACACAACACAATATTACATGACTTGCTCCTATGGTATCCGTTATTTTTGTGAGTCCTTGTTCGTTGTATTTACTCTGGTTCAAACAACGCTTAGTTATGTTAACCTTTCGTCTACCAAATGTGGATATTACCGGCCAAACCAAGCCAAATACATTTGTCAACATTTTGAGAAAAAACGTAGGTATCCCCTGTCTACCGCGGCCGGATCTCCGTGCAGTATTTTGAGTCCCATATTTGTCACTTAAGTAGATTACCAGTCTTTTACAATTACAATTTTAACATCGGAGATAAATGGATGAAGGAATGGAATTCCAACCTGCCTACAACTTGCAGCGACTACAATCCCACTGAAAGGCCCAAAGGCTTCTCGGCCCCAAGACGCGAATGGTGCCAGCTTAATAGACTTCGCACAGAGCACGGCCGATCTGGCGATTTCATGTTTAGGTGTGGATGGAAAAACACCCCGGAATGCGATTGCGGAGCGCCTATACAACCTATCCACCATATTATTAACGAGTGCCCGAACCGAATGTACCCTGGTGACCCTCTGGACTTAATAGCGTTTAGTGAGAACGCAGCCCAATGGGTAAAGAACCTAGATATAAATCTGTAAAAATAAAACTGTAGAACGACTCATAATCATAATGCCATACGAATAAATAAATTACCAGTCTTGATACTCGCAGTCGAAAAGCAGCATTATTTACATCAAAATACGTGTATACGGTATATATGGGTATATACGATAATCTCCGGCCTCGGTAGATAGAGGAGTGCTTTTATGGACAGTAGGTATCGTAGACGACACTTTAATATGTAAAGTCACTTAAAAAACGATATAAAAAACCGTGACCATAACTATCTTTTCTTACCTAATAATCAAGATGTAATACGGACCGATTCTAAAAATGATTAAGACACGTTTAAGATCTTGGAAAGACCTTTAAAAGATCTATAACTAAACGACATGTCAAAATTGACGTTTATTTTGATTCCGCTGTGATCCCAATAAGATCTATCCACGATATTCCTAACGTCAAAGTGTCATTGGTTGCCCGAATCGAGCTGCTTCTGTCAATTATACGACATACAAACCATATCTAAATGAGAACTTATCTAAACCAGAACTTATCATTATCGTATTGCATTCTTCGAATCGAGCCGTTAAACACCTACGTATATTTCAGCATGTAGCCATACTAGATATAGCCAAAGATGCTGGTGAAGCTTTCCAAGACGAATTGAACGCGAAGTACGGGCCCGACAAAGTGAAGTTCCACCTGTGTGACATCACCGATGAAGAAGTGTTCTTGCTCATCATGGCCGAGGTCAAGAACACACGTGGCCACATTGACGTGGTGATCAACAATGCCGCGATCATGAATGACAGCTGGCAGACTTATAAGAAGGAAATATCTATTAATGTGGTGAGTACCTAGATTTCATATTCAATATCTATTTATTTTCCGCTGACCCTAAGTCCACCTGTCTATCTTATTAACACCATCAAGCTAATCTTAATGAAAGTGATTAAGGACACCTATGTTGGCGACGCTGGGAACTGTACCAACACGACGCATCCGGATATCCGGTATCCTATTGTATTGTACTAATTTCCATCATCGGCCTTGGACCCATTTCTAGAACGGTATATTAGTAGTTATAATATTAGTCCAAGAACTGTCAAATCGTATGGGTTACCATGACAACACACTAATAATATTAGACTCATACTGTTCGAGAAGGTACCCTGGAGGGCGGACTAATATTTGTCATAATCTTGACCAACAACTGTTTCTCAGATGGCTCTCGTAACCGGTTCTCTTCGAGCCTTGGAAATGATGCGTCGCGATGAAGGTGGGAAGGGTGGCACCATCATCAACATGTCATCCGTGGTCGCACTGTGTCAGCATCCAACGCTGCCAGTCTACTGGGCTACCAAGAGCGCGGTCCTGCAGTTCAGCAACTGCCTTGGAGTGAGTGCACATAGCCCGACTTTCTATTGCCACTACATCGGATTCCCGCTTAGACTTAAGTATACACTCATCATCCGATATATACGATCAGCCAAGGGGCTCAAAAATATGTAAACATGGACTTTAATGTCATGGTAATAGAGGCTTTGTTCACATATTTGTGAACACCTTGGTCGCTCCAATATATCTGATGGTGACTGGACTACACTTAATTCTGCCAGATATGACAAACTTGAGCGTATTTTGAGACACCTAAAGTCTACAGAAAATAATATTAGGTAAAAATCTACATTCAATGGGGGGAATTAACCCATTTTAATATAAATTTGCGTTCTTCAAAATGACAAAAAGATGTATGTATAGAAACGGTAGTTTCAATTAAAATCGCATTCTACATCCTACTTTCAGATGGAGGAGCACTACAGCAGATCGGGCGTACGAGTGATTACTGTATGCCTAGGCGTTACCGATACGGGCCTACTCAAGCCGCAGAAAACAGGCCGCTTCGACAAGTATTACGATGCTCAATACGGGGAAGCATTTCCCACGATGAGATTACAGAAGTAAGCACTAAATATTTTTAGATCAAGATTTCAGAGACAGCTTAAACAAAAGTGATGCTGTACTTTGCTGATGCTGCGCTGTAACGCTGTGCAATGAGAGTTCTGTTGATTGGTCAAATCTAAAGTATGTTAAGTCAAAACGATATTATAAAATATCTAGATTAAAGAGGAGGTTAGTATAGACAATATTAATGTGTGAAAAACCTAGATTTGTATTGTTTTATTTTCAGAATGGAATCAGCAGCCAAAGGAATTGTGGAAGCCTACAAACGCGGAGAGAGCGGCAGTACCTGGTTGGCTACACGAGATGAGCCCGTTAAAGATATCACTGGGGATATCAGGAAGGCCTATGACATACTCGCTGTACATGCCATGCCATAATTTTTAATTGCAATAAAATGTTTTATCTTAATGCTCTTTTTATAGCATAGAAGTAAATAGTTCGCGAATTTGCTTTGTCTATTATGACGAGCAAATAAGTATGTGTATTTTTTACAACAGGTACATAATAAGTGTTCTTAAAATTCAATAGCCGAAGTTACAAAACGAGACGAAGTCATGTTTTGTAAATACAGGCCCAAAAATTAAAGATCTTAGTATGTACCAAAATCGAAGTAAATACCTATGGAGATACAAGAGTAAACCAAATTTGTTTTGTAAATATATATATGCATACAAGTTAGTCTTTAAAGTAACAACTGTTGTACTATACATTATTTAATTTACAGAATGAAGTGCTGGAGTAAAAAAAAAACAATATAATGCTTGTAATTGTGATACGGGCGATTTTCCGCAACTCGACGACTGGCGCCTATTTTGCGTAAAATATAACCCATCAAAAACAATACTTGTCAAAAAAACCAAGTCTCGCAACTCAGTTGTTCTGCGGTAAAAAGTTGTGAGATCCATGTAATACCAAGTCGGTTATTAATTTATTCAGTCTCTACTTAAGCGACTTTCTGTCTTAATACGTCCAGTCTCTAAGACCACGATCGTGGTCCATAACAATTGAAAATCAATTGTGTCTGGAATCTCCGTACTCGAAGCATTAAGTTGTTACGTAATGATTAACAGCATCTTATAGTGACGCATATCAATATTAAAATTCTTTAATGTTTTATATAAATATATTGAGACTTGGCCATCGCACTAAATAATTGAATTTACATGTGTTTCCAGGCGATTGAATTTACACATGTTTTCAGGCGATGGCCAAGTCTCAATATATTTATATAAAACATTAAAGAATTTTAATATTGATATGCGTCACTATAAGATGCTGTTAATTATTACGTAACAACTTAATGCTTCGAGTACGGAGATTCCAGACACAATTGATTTTCAATTGTTATGGACCACGATCGTGGTCTTAGAGACTGGACGTATTAAGACAGAAAGTCGCTTAAGTAGAGACTGAATAAATTAATAACCGACTTGGTATTACATGGATCTCACAACTTTTTACCGCAGAACAACTGAGTTGCGAGACTTGGTTTTTTTGACAAGTATTGTTTTTGATGGGATCTCATTTCTTTTTGTATTTTGTAGACAGTTCTACTTTTTTCCTTTTCGGTACCTTCTACTTATTGTATATATGTATATCTACCAGCAACGAATTTTCTTAAAGCCCTCTCTCTGACTTATGAACTTTTTTTCATGACAGGAATACCCATTTTTTTGCTCGATTTGGCAGGGGCACTACCATGCGCCTATATTTATATGGGACTAGCTTAAACCCGCGGCTTCGCACGCAATAATAATAACTGCCGTAAAACATAAATAAAACATCGTTACGAATAAAGCCAATATTGAAAAATTTAACTGAAGACTTGGCTGTATGGGCTTAATTTTTTTTTGCGGTCTTTTCTAGATTTTTTAGTTTTTCCTTGATTCATACACCAAACACTACTTATATTCCAAATTTGAAGCTTCTAGGTCTGCTAGAAGTGCCTTAGAATTTTGATGATCGGTGAGTCAGTGAGTGACAAAATTAAGAAATTTGACCCGTTATAATTCTTAAAATACTGGTTCAAATTGAATGAAATTTGAAATATACCGTGTCTTTACAATGCCTGCATGGTTACTGAAAATTTCAGTCTTCTAGTTTTATCCACAACGAAGTTACAGGGGGTCGAAAATGGTCTGAATTGCTTCGAGAAAAGGATGGTACGGCCGTGATGCTTTTTTGCTCGACTTGGTGGGGGCACTGCCGTGCCCCCAGATGCTTATAAGTTATTTGAAATAAGTCAATGTTGTCAATGAAACATTTTTTAATGTAATCGGTAAAATTACGTTTTTGGAAAACAAATTAAGTGAGCACTTATGGTGCTTTACGCACACAACAAACAGTAATTTACATTCTGTATATTGTGAAAAAGATCAAGTAATAAAGATATATATTTTAAAATTCGTGTAATTAACTAAAAAGTAAACGCAATTACAAAAAGCTGTTTTGGATTGGCGTACCTATGTGAGATATATTTCAGATACTTAAGTCCATAAATACAGGTACTTTTTAAAACGCAATAATAGTTATTTGTTTTACAAAGAAACACAAACTTTTTCACCGCACCAACACGAGGAATCTACTAACTATGAAATACCAAAAAAAAAAATGAAATCAAATTCAAATGAACATAATAAAAAAATAATCATTCAAAGTCATTATTTAAAAGTCCATTCTCCTACGAGTAGCTAACATAAGGAAACAACTCAAAATTTGCATCTGATTACTTTGCCCCACATGTGGATAAAATGCAACTTTCTCATTCGTTTAGCCTTTTCGTAGTGCCTTTACCAGTTGGTGTGGTGAACATTCTATTTTTTTAATTATTTCTGCCTCGCTCAGCTAAACTGTGCAATGAACTGTCGCCTACGGTATTTCCGAACCGATACGACCTTCACACATTCAAGAAAAGAGCGTACTCCCATCTTAAATCCGGCAACGCACTTACAACCCCTCTGGTGTTGCAGGTGTCCCTGGGCGGCGGTAATCACTTCCCATCAGGTGATCCGTCTGCTCGTTTGCCTCCTCTATCATATGTAAAGTCACGTACCTAGTTTCTTTTACTTAGGCAAGAAAAATAGTATGAGGATTCCCTTCAAATGTTCCTTCTCTTGTCCCAATGTTTGTCTTACTCCATCTAAACATATTTAATTGAATTCGCCAAGAATCTGGTATGCGCGGACGACGTTGTCGGTGATGTCTCGTACGGGCAGGTCGCGCGTGGCCAGCCACGTGCTGCCGCTGGCTCCTTGCTTGTACGCCGACACCACGCCCGCTGCCGCCGACTCTGTCCTGAAAATGGTTTTATACTGCATTGATGCTATTTCATTCTATCAGGCGCTTAGAGTTTATAGAATAAGAAAACAACAATAGGTACATTCGTTTGTTGGGTACAACGCACCACATTGTATTGACTGTAAAAATCGGAGGCGTAACTTAACTTGGCGGACATAACTTTGTGGTGGTCGTGGACAGTGGCGGTCTTTGGGGGTGGCGAGCGGGGCAGTTGCCCGGCGCCTCGCGCAATCGCAACAAGCCGCGTGAAAAGTGCTCGAGTAAGCGTATTTAAAAAGGATTCAAAGGGGTTGTGGCACATTGCAATCTCAGCGAAATTACTTCCAATTGAGGAAAGCAATAAGATACGTCCAGTACACGTTCATAAACAGACTTCAAGATTTCAAAACTTTTTTTTAAATGTTTGTTACATCATAACTCCGTCATTTCTGAATCGATTTTGAAAATTATTTCTTTGATTGAATTTGTTTATATACAGATTGGTCCCGTTTTTGTCAAAACTCAGTTCTGATGATGGGATCCATGAGGAATCGAGGGAACTCTTCAAATGTGAAAGGCATACATATAATGATTTTTGTATTTTCATCTACAAATCAAGCATTTACATTTTAAAAAGTGACATTTGATGAAGTGGAACTGCTGATGCTGATCAGAATGGAACTCTTCAACGACGCATAGTTCACGTTTGGCGATCTGTCGCCTTCGCTGTGTTTGTTAAGCAAATTAGATTTTCGAGACAAATATTTGTCAAGTTCGAGTTCTGACGACGGGGTTCATGAGGAATCGAGGTAACTCCTCAAATGTTAAAGGCATGTATATAGTTATCTCAGTATTTTCATCAACAAATCAAGCATATGAACAAATTCATATGAAACATTACACAATGACGTCACAGTCAACTCACCTACTTTTTTATACTTCTATCCTATTTATTATATTATATAGAACTTGTGTTTAAAAATAACTGCTCTCTATGTTTTCCTAATAATTATCTGGTGCTTTATTTCATGCATGGTGTGAAATAATTTATTCTAAATACAGTCGAATACCCTATTGTGGGTATCTTACCAGTCAAATCATCATAAAGGTCATAGGGCCAATCTGAAATGTGTCAAGGTGGGTGCAGTGACAAAAAAATCACTTTACCTCCTTTTTTACATAATTAGGCGTAGGTCTTTTTAGTTTTTAATTCTCTCTCTCTCGTAGGTCTTTTTAAGTCTTTTTAATTTCATTGTATGAAACCCAAAATCAACAATCTTCTTTCTTTCACCCGGTCTCCCTCATTGAAGTCGTTTTTTTTTTCTTAACAATTATTTATAAATCCGATGGTTACCGCTTAGTATTAATAAGTTGTTTAGGGATCTATTCTTTACAAAAATGCAGATAAACTGAAGGCCATACAACAAACAACAACAAAACATAACTTTTAACATAAAAATGAACTGACTTGACAGAACAGTTTAAAATTCCATCAATGTAAATAGGTACTTATAGTATCATCAGCAGTACCGCTTCACCGAATGATAATTTCGGAGTGTAAACACAAAAGTAATTATAAAAAATATATGTATACGTATATGCTTTATTCGTACATAGAAGAGAAGCACGAGAAATGCAGTTACAGAGTAGATAAGTAAATTAAATAACACAAAGTCGAACAAATTAATCTTTGAGGTTTTGGGGTCAAATGTATGACTATAAAAAAACGCTGTTAATATATGCATTTCAATGAATAATTAAGTCAATATTTTCTATGAACCAACGACCCCAAGGTTAGCACCAAAGTGGAGATGTTCAGTATAACCCGCCAACATTTTTAAAATCATCATAATCATAATATCGTTTATTGCACCATGGCAAAAAGTTGTTCCAAAAAATACAAAGTAAGTACCACATGGACCCCAAAAGGGTGTTGCAAACCAACCCGTATGTTATATAGAAGTATAATATTATATTGGATTACTTACTTCTGAATATACAGTTTCGCTTCGAACGCTTCAGACATGAACTTCGGCGTAACGTTTTTGTCGAGGGATCCCAGTTTGGTTGATTTAACCAGCTCAGTGGCCGTTGCTCCAAAACACACCGTCACCACTCGCACGCCTGTTTGCGCGAAGTATTCCTCTTTCTGGAAATTGTTTTTGAGTTAGAAAAAATATACCATCTGTCATTGTCACAATAACATGGATATCTGATAAGCCGAGCCTCATTCAAGTCTAGTTGTTTTTATTACACCTTCTGTCTACGGCGTCATTTTAACTGTCATTCAATTTACATAGTAGTCTATCTTTTCACAAACAATTGACAAACATTCATGTTACAATTTTTTTTGTCAAAATTATGATTCTTGAGTAAATACGAATACCTAATATTCCGGCTCATTTCTCACGGAAGAAAACATGAAACTGAGATGCATGTAGCTTTTGTAACCAAAAAAACCGACCAAGTGCGAGTTGGACTCGCGCACCGAGGGTTCCGTACAAACCTGTCGGTATATAAATAAGTTCACCCATCACGACAATCCAGTCATATCAATTATTAAAAATATTTTTATTATATGATGTAACTAAAAATTTACGGTTTTCGCAATTTTTAAACGGCTGTATCTATTGATTGCGTTGGCTTAGAAGTTTGATTTTTTTACAGCTCCAATGGACAGTAGACTTGAGTATTTGATATCCACTCACGTGCTTGATATTTTTCAGTGACTTATATTATTATTACAAAATAAGGGTGACAGCTGGTAGCTACATCTACCAAAAGCATGTGAGTGGTTATAAATTCCAGCTTGATACCTCCACGCGCTCCTTAGAAAAAGGGTCTTAACTAACAGACAGACGGACGGACGGACAACAAAGTGATCCTATAAGGGTTCCGGTTTTTCCTTTCGAGGTACGAAACCCTAAAAATTGAAGTAGTTTCTACTTCAACTTCTCAAGTTGTTGTTAAATTATATTAATAGAATAAGAGTGAAACTCGGGTAAACCCAGCTCTCTCACTGCGTTCGAGCGCAAAACTACCTCGACTGAAATGGGTGCGTTTCATCCCTTACTTAACATCTCCTACTTATGTGACATTCATTGTTATATCTATTGGCATTGTGCTATCTACACTTATTATACCTACTTATACACTTACCCCGATGCAGTTACTGAACTGTAAAACAGCAGCCTTAGTACCAGCATATATGGGTACCCAGTGAGACTGCGACAGCGCTGTTACCGAGGAGATATTTATGACGGTTCCTCCTTTGCCACCTCCGTCTACTCTCATCGACTCCAAAGCTTTCAATGTGCTTGTTATAAGAGCAGTCTGAAAATAATAAATCATTTTAAAAGCACCTTTTCTTTGTGATTTATTTTGTCCAAAAATGTCACATGCACGCAATATAATCGACAAAAGCAGCTTCCTACAAAGTTTCTTCAGCTTTTTATATATTGTATATGTGTAAGTATATATATATATTGTATATTTATTAGTGTATTAGGTATTGTTTTAATACTTATATAAGTAGTATGTAGTGTGTTTGTATTTAATAGTCTCCATATTTAGCTCCTTGCACTACCTGTTGACTTTTGTATGAGTTCTAAATTTTGTCTCCTAAAGGTTTTCTGGAAGAGATCGCTTTTTAGCGATGAGACCGCCTGTTGTTACTTGGTACTTGAAATTATGAAGTTTACTTTAACAACATACCTAATGGAACGTACCTAAGCCATAAAAAAAACACTTATTAGCATTTTAACGCTATGGGTATGTACGACAGCTCAAGACGCTTTTAATGATTCAAAATTTCACTCGAGATAAAACAAAAGGTAACATAGCCAAGGTACTATATATGGTTACCGTGTCGCATATTTACGGAATTTAATTTTGCCGCAACAGCAGATGGGTCATTCTAAAAAATCTCATTCCTCTGGCCATACCTATTCGCAAATTCCCAGGAGATGCTGCTTTATTATCATCTCGTTATTTTTTGGCGACTGTGAAACCAGTGCGTAGTTCCATTACAACCATAACAGCTGAATCTCTTGGAAATTCGCGAATAGGTATAGCCAAGGGAATGAGATTGCTGTAGCCAGATACAATGTCATTATTTTCAAGATAATAGTTTGTTGAACGTATGAGAAAGACAACACGCGTTTTGATTTAAAATAAAATAAAAATTTACTTATAAGAAGATACTCAGGGCTTTGATATGAAAGTTACCATTTTTTTGATAGGTACAGTGTATTGTCATGCCATATTATAAGCTTGTATATTTGAAAAAAAACAAAAGTTATCTGTTCTTACCACGTTGATATCGATCTCTTTCTTGTAAACATTAGGAGTATCATTCATAATTCCCGCATTGTTGATGACCACATCGATAATCCCCTGTTCTTTCACCAGAGAGTCGAACGCTGTGAACAGCTGATCGTCATTGGTCACGTCGCAGCGGTGGAACTTCGCTTTGCCGGGCCCGTGCTTTGAGTTAATTTCATCTTGGAGAGGCACACCAGACGTCTCGTCTACGTCGAGAATGGCAATGTGCTGTGGGCCAAATAATATTTGTACATAAATATCTAAATATATACACGGTGTATCACGAGGAACGCGAAAAATTTAACCACGCTTTTCTGAGGCCAAAAGAAGGAAAAAATGTTATATGAGTTTAGGTCAATTTCGGCATTTTTTTTTTCCATATATAAATCTACATAAAAATCAAATATTATTAGTAAACCTGTCATTTGTAATGATTTATTTTTTCGTATAACCTAGTTAATGTAAAGTGTCATTTCTCAATTTTGTACATCTATCAATAAGGATAAATAAACTTCAATTACCCCTCTCAAAGCTAAAACTAGTTACATCCAGCCCTCACTATATGTTAATTAAAATATACAACCACTTACCGAACTCCCTAAAAAATATTGAAAAATTACCGATGTTTAATAAAAATTTAAAAACCTTTTTAGTCAGCAAATGTTATTATAGTGTACATGAATTTTTGAATGATAAATTTGATTAATAATGTTAATATATGCATGTTAGTTTTAAGTATATTGCTGTGCCCTTGCAGGGTGTCACATATGAACCCACCTACTTATAAGCTCCACCTAATAATGTGTAATGTGATATGCAATAAACATTTTGAATTTGAATTTGAATTTGAGGATATAGACCGCGGGCCAGGAGCATATTTCGTCAGTCATCGCCTTCTGGCTGATACTTTTTCAGATGATAGTTTAGATGCTGTTTAAAACTAAAAAAAACAGTCAGCCCGTTCTATCGCGGTGGAATAACCGTCAGCTGTAAAATTAACATTTAAAAAATATGCGTCTTACCACTTTATGTGCGGCAAAGTATGCGTAATGTGTAAATTGCGTAATCCGTTGATGGCTTTTCGATGGCTTGACGAGCCACTTAAGTATTATATAAAAAAATATAAATGCACTCAATTGGGCGAAAGATGAAAACTTTGATAACAGAAATTGACAGTAAAACCTCGACATACCTTTGCACCTTCCTCGAGGACCTGACGCACCACGGCCGCTCCAATGCCGTTTGCGGCCCCCGTGATCAAAACAACTTTGTCCTTCCACTCGTACGACATCCTGCGTCTAAACACAACACAAAACTAACAAAAAATTGCTTTACTACATATCATTATCTTGCCATTATCATTACGTTGGGGAGGGAGGCCTAAAGTGGGTAAGGTCAGGAAGATGGCCTAAAAGTTTTAGTTTTGAATTTATTTTACAAACAAATTTTATTCTACTTGACAGAAGAGTTATCCAATTTCTAAGATAAAACTACCTAATAGTTATTAATAAAAAAAAGGGACTCGCCGAGAATCCGCTTCTCCCTACCCCCTAGCTAACCCAAAGCGGGTAATTACTACAAACGAGGAGAATTTAATCACAAAACTATTTTTTTTACTTTAGTTGTACTTGTTTATATTTATACAAATAATGAACTTAGACCTATTTTATCAGCCTATAGCAGGTGTGGCCAACAGGTCGATCGCGATCGACTGGTCGATCGCGACTGTTAGTCCAGTCGATTGTGGCAAGGCAAAAAATATAAATACGTAGACCAGTTTCATTGAAGGTTTCAAGAAGTATGTAATTGGTAGATCGCACAGGGTTTCGTTAGTAAACAGGAGATCTTGGGTCTAATCAAGTTGGCCACCCCTGGGCCCTATAGCATTTTTTTTTGTTCTGACTTTGGTAGATTAGCCAATGTCAAGTTGTAATGGTATTAAAAGTTAGGGAAACTAGGAATTAGGAAGTACGGATAAGACGAAAATTTGGAAAGGGAAGGATTGGATTTACTGTAATATATATAATTATAATTAATATAATTATTATATACTATATTTTAATATCATTCATTTCTAGAAATAACTATCGCAAATTAAGGGTATTTCTTTGCAAATTCACATAAACGTCTCAATGAAAATCGTATCCGTTTATTTTTAAATTTTGGACCCATGGTTCAAAAGCTAGACGGCCGCACATTTATTTTCCTTACGAAAATATTCATTTTATCATAATATAATTCTTATAGACCCCATTTTTTTGAAAGACCTATCCAACGACACCCCGAACTATAGGGTTGAAGTGAAAAAAAATCATCCCCACCTAACCTCCTCCATACCCTATTGTTTTTTTATTTTTATTTTACTACATTGCCGGATTGATTAATTTATATATCCATGCCAAATTGCAGTTTTTAGCACTAACGATCACGGAACAGATGGACATGGCAAAACTATAAGGGTAGGAACCCTTGACTTACGGAACCCTAAAAACTCATGAGTGTTCACATAATATTTCCATATGCATACTTTGTCAATAATCGCACTTAATTTGCTAAAACAGCGCCTACCCGCTTTAGGCTCCTCTCCCCTAATGTAACGTAGTCACTGACACATTAGACAATCATCAGATCCTAGCAGATAAGATGTCTGCCCTTGTACCAAAATTACTTTTTAATAATAACCTGTAATACATAAATAAATAAAATATGATACTTATCATAGCTCCTTATTCATGACCTTCACTATGCAGTGTATAAGTCGGCGGGCGATCGTAAGATCAGGTAGATCGCAATGATCCTGTAATTTTTTGAAGATAGTCACATTAAGCCAATAGGTACGTAGGATAGATTGCTTCAGATGCCCGAAGGGCAAACTGTCCAGAAATAGGAGCCCCGTACGCGGCGGCGGCGGTCCATCGACTCAGGGAACGAGGCAAAGATCACATAATATGTATATTGTATGCTTCATCATCAAATTAAATACGTTAGTTATATTAAGCATTTCATACAGATTATAGGAGTTATCGTAAATTAAAAAATCCATTTCGAGCATATAACTTGTATGAAATGTTTAAGACGCTAACCTTCGTTAGTGCCCATTTTTACCATGACGTGCGCTGCGAACGCTTTACTCTATTCTGTGCGGAAAGAGAAGAGTCGTGAAATCCAAGGGAACCCATACTTTTGCTTTCGCACGTAGCATCGTTCTCGAAATTTCAGTCAGTATCATTATAATACACAGCCACCCTTATTTGTGTATGATAAGGATGATCCGAAAACACTGAGCATGTTCAGTCTGCTGCAGAGATAGTTCACTCCCCTTCCCCCCTGAAAACAAATTTCTATGCAGGGGGTTATATATAAGAGAATAATTGTAATAAAGAAATATTTTTTGTACACCCGGATTTAATCGAATTTATTTATTAGCTTAATGTAAATTTTTGTTCGTCACTAATGTACACAAAAAAATTATCTTCCAATATTATCAGTACACAAAAGTCGAATCTTAATTTGAATCATACAACTTTGTATACTCTTTGTTTGTGAATGTGATGGAGATAAGATATCATCATTCATGACTTTAAAATGTTATTGTACAGTTAAACAAATTAAATTACGGAAGCATATCGCAATGACAATACCAGACAATACTAAACAATATTACTCCTTGAGATAAGTTTTCTGAGTAACTGCAGATGTAAGATGTATGTAAAACGTCTCTTATAGTTATAAGTCCAAACTCGGGGTTTGCCAGAGAGCCATGGAGCGCAGCATATTAGGTGTTAAACTAAGCGATCGCATCCGGAACACCACGCTGCGCTCTAAAACTCAGATTATAGATGTAGCTCGAAAAGTGGCCAAGTTAAAGTGGGACTGGGCTGGGCATGTCTGCCGCATGCCGAATGACTTGTGGGCCAAGATAACCACGGATTGGGTGCCCCACGAGTCAAACCGGGGATCTGGCAGACCTCGTCGGCGATGGCGGGATAACTTAGACTCCTTTTTGAGGGACTGGTCGGTCGTTGCTCAAAACCGGGATGAGTGGAAGAAGAGGGGGGAGGCCTTTGCCCAGCAGTGGGACACAATGGGCTCGTTATAATAATATAATATAATAGTTATAAGATAAATTGTACATGCCTACATAGACTGTAAAGAAGTATGTATGTATAAGTATACTAGCTTTTATGCATAGAATTAGTATATTCATAAACTACCATATTAAATTCCACCCCCGTTTTCAACTCCTTAACGGATGGATTCCGGGACGAAAACTATCCTATGTCCTTCTCCGGGACTTTAAATATTTCAATACGAAATGTCATCTAAATCCGTCCAGCGGTTCAAGTGTGAAGAAGTAACTTTCTCATTAACAATAGTAGTAGATCCACATGCTGCCCACCTAGTTTTAAGTGTAAAAATGTGTATAGATTGTATGTGATTATGGAATAAACGAATTCTGAAATAAACTTATATGAATGAATTAATTATAAACAAAGCCCGGATGACGGGAGAAATTGTGTGTTAACGTCTCAATAGTGCGAGGACACACATTTTATAAGTCGATGTCGATTAAAAAAGCACGATGTACTGGACCACCGTTATGAAATTCAGTAAAATTGACTGTTTGTATCTTTTTAGTATTTGATGTAATATAAAATTAACATTTATTCTAAATTTTCCGATTTTAAACTTCTTTGCCGTGGTGTATAATCCATTGCAGCCAACACGTAGTATCTTCTTAGTACTTTGTGCAGTCAACTTAAGGACCGTTCTAAATATACTGTAGTAGTCGGGGCTTTAAATAATTCATAGTGTTTATGAATTACTTTTGTACTACGCAGTTCCACTTCTTTCCAGATATCAAATTATTTAAGATTTTAAAAGTTCAAACGCCAACGTTTGATATTTATTGTGAATAACTTTACCTTGAGGATGAAAACGTACCTAATCTTGACAAGTGCACTTTTGGACGATATTTAAACTGATTGACTTGAATCAATGTCAGATAGCGGTTGTTTATAATGGCGATAAGCAAATATGATATGAAAGAGGGTTGTAAGTTATGAGAAAAGTATCTATTTAGAACTGTCACTCTCATTTTACTATTACGATCATTCCCGTGATAATAATATCGTATGTATTTTTTATTTTATTTTTTATACTACGTCGGTGGCAAACAAGCATACGGCCCGCCTGATGGTAAGCAGTCTCCGTAGCCTATGTACGCCTGCAACTCCAGAGGAAATTAATTATTTTTTTGTAATTAGTTAACTGAAATAATACATAATGTAATATTGCCTGTAGTAATATTGTGTAACAACTTGGCATGTAAGATAATGAGTTTGATCAATAAATTTCTAATTAAAAATTGTTCGTATGTATGTCGATAGAGTAGTCGATATTTAATTAAGCACTAAGAAAAGTGCATCTTTGCTTCTGTCATCCGGGCTTTGATTATAAATTAGCATTCAATAAAATTCCTAAATATTATATAAAATACCGAATACCGAGAGGGTTGCCAGTAACTTTTTTTTTTCTAAACTCTTCTATTTTTTCTTTGTTTCAATATAAAAATGCTGTACATTTTACTTACTTAACATAACAGAAAGCAGCCTAGCCTTCAGCCAGCCGGCAGCTGACCATGATTAGTAAGTAAGAAAATATTCTTTATTGCACCAACCATTATACATTTTTCATACATGTAAAGCTACAAATATATTTTAAAGGAAAATAGAACCAGGTAACAACAGGCGGTCTAATCGCTAAAAAGCGCTCTCTTCCAGACAATCTTTAGGGAGCAGGAAATAACTTAATACCTAAAATAAAGCAGGCAGCTAAATCGTAGGGCAGTTAAATCAGGAATAAAAGTACCCACCGAGTAAGTACCTTGGTAGTTAGATAGGGTAGGTGTGACGGTCGGGATTAAAGCTTAGTTTTAATGTCCCAATACGAGGAACTCATATACTCAATGAAACACGATTAAAACTTAAAACTACTAAATAATGTTTTATTTAAATCTTATAAGTAAGTCTAATACATATGTATTTAATCATATTTGCTTAATTCAAAGAGTTAGTTGAATTCGCCAAGGATCTGGTATGCGCGGACGACGTTGTCGGTGATGTCTCGTACGGGCAGGTCACGCGTGGCCAGCCACGTGCTGCCGCTGGCTCCTTGCTTGTATGCCGACACCACGCCCGCCGCCGCCGACTCTGTCCTGCAAAACATGTGTTGACTATGAAGACATGAGTCAGCGTAACTTGGTGGTGGTCCCGGTAAGTTTATGAAAGCAATAATCTCATAGTAATTGTTGTTGTAATCACACTCGACAATTCATTCATCTGATGGCTACCCCTAAATATATGTCTGTGGAATCTTGATCGTTGCGAGGTTTTCCAGGCCCGAGGGTTAAAACTTAACGCTGGAGTCAATGGAGTAGTTTATCGGTGGCGTCTACTAAAGACAATCGGTAATTTCCCCAACAAAAAACATCCTTTTACGACGAGGCGGGAGGTGGCTTTCGCATAGTATAAAATACTACCTATATGCAGCGATACAGAAAATTTTACTCAACCACTAGCAATTAACCGAAAAGTATATCTGTAACTGTAATGTATTTAACACAGGTATTTAACTACTTATATGGAATATAAATGTTAATATAGAGCCAACCTCGAAAACCTGCAAAAACAAATTTTATGATGTCAATATTACATTGCATTAGGTTTATTTATTTCTTAATATTAAATTACAAAATAAATTATTTTAAGCTAATATACGAGTACACCGTGTTTTTTTTGTTTCCGTTAATATCAAGGGTGCATTCCTGAGCTTAAATTAAGTAAATTTCTCAAAGACTCTAATTAACTCCATTTCAGAGATAATCAATTAAAAAAAATCTTATAAGGCCCTTACGAGCGTATACACTGGCCTTAGGGCCCGTTTACATATTGATTAGTGTTAAGTACGAGTGTATACATTTGCTACTAAACGTAAGTAGATAGTACTTACGTATGATTTATGTACGAAATGACATTGATATGTCACCGTTTTCAATTATTTAGATGAATTAAATGTAATGCCCGTGTTACAGCAACGCTATATGCAGCATTTAATTACTTTTTATAGAATTAAAAAAATATAATGTTTTTTGCATAATTAACTATGCATTAAGCATTTAGTTTCCTTAAACGTACTTACCCATACCCCGTAATTAACGGAATTCAATAAAAACGCAGTGTATAGTAAACATAAACACCCCTATGATAGCACCAGTCATGGTATACCAATCCAGTGCAATAAGTATTTATCATTAGTTTTTAAACACTGGCAACATTTTTCCATAAAATAAGAGCCACACTCGCTGCTTAAGTTTGATTATTCATTTTTATTTTGTTTGTTTTAAAATGAATGGCGCCTTTCTGACCATGACTGGAGCATAAATTTTTCATTAAATACATCGAAAACACAAAGGACGATAGGACATTCAACTTTTAATGCATAAAGCGTTAGAAATTTTACAGGTGTCGGTGAAATATCAAAAAAGACTCCAAATTTTCCCTTAAGTAAATGTCCCATAATTGGTGCCGTTAACATATATGCATTTATATATAATCATCAACTATTTATTATATATTGCACTACTTACTTCTGAATGTGCAATTTCGTTTCAAAAATGCCTGACACGAACTCTGGCGTAACGTTCTTATCGAGGGATCCCACTTTGGATGGTTGAACCAGCTCAGTGGCCGTGGCTCCAAAACACACCGTCACCACTCGCACGCCTGTTTGCGCGAAGTATTCCTCTTTCTGGAAATTGATATAGTTGTAAAAAAATTGCATCTGTCATTATAAACACAAATACTCTTATCCAAGTCTATAAGTTTTTAACCCACCTTCCGTCTGCGGCCAACTGCGGCCTCTGGTCAGCTATACGAGTATGACACAAATAGGTTAGATCAGTGGTGGGCAAAGTACGGCCCGCGGGTCAGCTCAAGCCCGCGCAAGGGGCTTTATCCGGCCCGCCGCCGGTCCTTCGAAATACTCGCGACGTAACGGTTTCAAACCAAAATGCATTTTATCTGCAGTTCCGGACCTCCTAGGTTTTTTATTTATTTTCTGGCCCCCCATGGAGAAAGTTTGCCCACCACTGGGTTAGATATTACTTCAAATAATTTATTTAATAATCAGATTTTTAATAGTAGGCGCAACTAAATCATCTCAAAAGTACAGGGGACGAACTATTAAGATATGAACACTCGAAATCGAAATCAATGGTCAGGTGAGGCCAACCCAATCGAGTGGTCAAAAATAGTCGCATGTTATAAATTTTCACGACTTTTTCGTATGAACTTTGTAATACGTATTTTTTACTTCACTCGTAAGACCGCACTACCAATAACTAGTATAAAATTGACGCGCGGGCGCTTGTAGCTCAGCAGTAACCGTAGCTGGTCGCGTAGCCAACGTGCTAATCGTTCGCTCCGTAGTATATCGTAGTCATCTCTCTCTATCACTCTTCCATATTAGTGGGACAGTAACAGTTGTGTTTCGTTCGCAATGGAGCGACGATTGGCACGTTGGCTACGCGGGCTGAGCAGTAGCCCCCAAATATTTTTCATTTACTAATTCATGTATCAAAATGTAACATGCCCATAAAATTATTATATGTAACATTCATTGTTTTATTTATACAAAAAAAATATACTCACCCCGATGCAGTTACTGAACTGTAAAACAGCAGACTTAGTAGCAAAATATATGGGTAATAAGGGAGACTGCGCCAGCCCAGCTATTGAGGAGATATTTATAACGGTTCCTCCTTTACCACCTCCGTCTACTCTCATCAACTCCAAGGCTTTTAATGTGCTTGTTACAAGAGCAGTCTGAAAAAAAATCAAAATCAGAATCGTCTCGAGGATATTATTTGTATTTTACTGATTAATGCTGTTTAAAGTAGGGCTCGCGGTCATGTCCGGGTTTCGTGTACACGTGTTCGGTACCCGTTTTCTAACTTAACGTACACGGTTTTCTGACCCGTTCTACACGTGTAGTCGGGTTCACATGTAATTAAGATCCGTGTATCCGTGTACCCATGTACACGGCGAAACAGAGCTTAAATACACGCGGGTCTAACCCATCCTTGCCGTGTAGCGTAAATTAATGTCATGTTTAGCTCTACATAAAACATAGATTCAGGTTCAGAAGCTCCGATTGTTTAACAGTTTTATCGGATTTTCAATGTGAAAGATACCACTACATTACTGTTACTATCTTGGAAGGGTATCTTTCTTTAGTTAGTTGTTTATTGTCGTAGAATAACATGCACAGATAAAATAAAGACCATACCGCTCGTGCGTCGCTCCTTTTGTTATTTATACGACGCGTTATACCACTTCTACCTGAGCCTTGTTAGATTTACTGAGATTACGTTGCAATTAATACAATTAAAATGTTGCTAACTACGATTACAAACATCTTGAGGTAATAAATTATGTTTTATTATATATATGTTTATTATCAGACGTTAAAATAAAATGGAGTCCATATAAGTTGAACGGAACGAGGATCTCATTGATGTTTACACATCGATAGAAACACTATTTTGCAATTTATACGCTTTTCATTTTTTTAACAATAAAGTTTATAACGACAAATTAACAGTAAACCACAATTTAAAACAAACAACAAAACAAAAACTAATAATAAAACAACAAAACGGTACGCTTAACGTAAAAAGGCTAGTAGTTATCCAACTGACCAAGCGGCGAACTGGAGTCTAACTAGTTCTATGAGATACATTATAAATCTTAGGCATACATATTATTCATTGTTTGCTGTCTCTGCCATTAGTAAAATGCTTTTTAGTGCCGCGCGACAACAAATCAATGGAATAATCCTACCTTAAGTGTTAGTTGTTGTATTTTTTTGCAGATGTGTTGAGCTTATCACAAAGAGGTAAGACCAAAAGCGCCAACGCATGTTGTAAAAACAACACGTTCTTTTGAATGAAACACCTGCACTTTGTTTATTATCCATGTCATGTATTTTGTTTTGCACAGGATATGGCCATTTAAAATACTTTTTTCCACTTTATTATTACCCCGTTTGTGGTAGTTTCAGTAAGCATAACTATCTATATACTTTTGTCTTAGTCGTCGATAATATTTATAAATTTAGATTTCATTGTTATAAAATGCATGTACCTACTAAGACTTAAGAAATATTGAAAGCCCTAATAGGGTATCATGTAACTACCTACCTCAAATTGTATAATGAGCATGATTGCAATATTATAAAGAACAGGTTTCATTATCAAAAAACTACATCAATGAAGAAAGTGATATCAATGAAGTCAGCGGTTGCTAAGATATTCTTAGTATTAATCTCATTTAGAGTAAAGCAAAACATATGAATTATTGAAACAAAGTCTACGTACCTACTTATTATTGACATTACCAATCAATCCGGTAAAACTGCAAAGTAATCGAATGTTACTAATCTCTCTTATATTCAATTGTATCTCTTCATAGCACAAAAGCTACAAGATGATTTAAACAACTTAGTCAGCTACTGTGAAATAAATAATTTGTTTCTTAACTTAGATAAATGCAATGTTATCACCTTCTCAAAAAAGAAAAATGTAATTAATTATTCTTACAACTTATCGGGTAACACCTTAAATAGAGTAGCCGAAATTAGAGATCTTGGTGTGATTATGGATAGCAAACTTACTTTTATCCCACATATTGATAAAATGCTGACAAAATCATATAAACAGTTAGGATTCATAATGCGTGTTGGGAAACCATTTAAAAGCCGCTTGACATATAAAATTCTCTACAATAGTTTTGTGCGTAGTCACCTTGAATTTTCTTGCTCAGTGTGGAAACCTTTTTACAAAGTACACATCGACAGAATTGAGCGACTTCAAAAAATATTTATTAAATCACTGTGCTTCAGGACTGGACTAGCTTATACTGCTGACTATACCGATACCTGTAAACGTTTAAATATTCAAACTCTTAGTGACCGTCGAGATTCCACTGATTCCGTTTTGCTTTTTAAGATTTTCCATTCACAATTAGAAGCCCCTACTCTTTTACATAAAATCTGTTTTAGAGTTCCGCGAAGACGTGAGCGCTGTTGTCGTAAAAGAAACTTATTTTTTATTCCATTCAGCAGGACTGGTTACGATGGGAATGTATTTATCAAACGCGCATGTAAACTTTTTAATGAGAATCAAAAACTTAATGATTTAGACATTTTTAACTGTTCACTAACACAACTTAAGAATGCATTTAAATATTGATTATAACTGGAATTTGTTATTTGCTTAAATTTAATGTATTACGAGACTACGATGTATATGTAACTTATTTTCTGCAGACTTATCAAATCACTGATTTACATATTTCAAGTATTTGTTATTATAAAATACATATTTAAGTATTTTTGTTTTTTTTAATAGCCGGTCCGTGGCTATTAAAAAAAACAAAAATGTTTATATTTTATTTCTACATATGAAACTATAGGTCTATTTTTTGTCTATAAGTTTTGATCAAAAATTGTGTATGACTGTTTGTTTCTAAATAAATAGAAAAAAAAAAAAAAAAACTCTGCTACACGAAAATGAAGGGTCGAACCCGCGGGTAAATAAGATCCGTTATTTCGTGTATCTGTGTACCCGTGTGCCCGTGTACATGGGCACCCGTGTAAACGTTTCTGAATCCGTGCGGGTTCGTGTAGTTCGGGTTCTTAGTACCGCCGGGCTTAAGAACACGGGTACCTGTGTCAGCGTGTAACACGTGTATCGGGAGCACTAGTTTAAAGTGAACTAACCTAGAAGCGTACAGCTAATGAAGAATTAGTCTTGAAACGCATAAAATCGCACCCGGCAATTCATCGTAGATCTTTGTAAAGTCTAACTGTGTCACACTTTAATAGAAGCAACTACAGAACAACGTCATACTCTACGAGCACATTTTTTAACATTGGCGAAATCATCATCAATTTGATGGAAGCCAGTTTTAAAAGAAGAATAAGTTACAAGGTTAATATAAATGTATACCTTCAAATGAAGTGACTCATATAATATCGAACGAACTTCACTTCAAGAAGTTCGTTTGATAATCAAGTATATAAACAAGATGATCCGTGTCGAAATTATTTACAACATTATTTACACTGATAAAATTACACATGCTTCGAAATTTAAAGCTGAATATTTTAAATAAGAACAAAACTAGTGGGCATGTTCTTACCACATTGATTTCGATCTCCTTCCTGTAGACACCAGAGGCATCATTCATAATTGCCGCATTGTTGATGACCACATCGATATTCCCTTGTTCTTTCACCAGGGATTCGAACGCTGCGAACAGCTGATCGTCATTGGTCACGTCGCAGCGGTGGAGCTTCGTTTTGCCGGGCCCGTGCTTTGAGTTAAGTTCATCTTGGAGAGCCACGCCAGACTTCTCGTCTACGTCGAGAATGGCAACGTGCTGTAGGACAACGAAAAAATGTGTTAAGATAAATATAGCCACAAACGGTTTGTTTAAATAATCTTTGGCAAAACAAAATAGGATTGACTTCATATAGATTATAGTCATATAGATTACCCTGTCTGGCAATAATTTTATTAATGGCCATATAGATACCTAAATCCTAATCCTAAAATAAATTGTCGATAACTGCGAAACGATTATCGCGTCTATCCTACGGATTATCGATAGGAACTTTAGCATGTAAACTGATTTTAAAAAAAAACAAGTTGCTGCTTGCATTGTTAGTGCCTACCTGCCTACCTACAGGAATACGATAGCTAGACCCATTTCTTTCATATGTTTAGTTGATGAAATACAAAAAAGGCGGCCAAAAACCTTCATACGACATGAACAAGTATGTCCTTTTAATAACAAAAGGCTAGTTTTTTGGAAAAATAGTATAAATTGCTCAACCGTTCATGTTCAAAACTACGTAGTAAGTATTTATTAATAATTAATGAAAGTATATGTTTCCTTAAATATTAAAAAAAATTATACGGCCAGTTCAAAAGTTCGAAGGGAAACCATTTTTTTGGAATTTCGAATCGTTTACTTTTTTCAGAAGACTTGATTTCACTCGATCAAAATTTTTTTTGAAACCTTAAAGTATATTTTAACATATATCTAGGTTGACAAAGATGGACTGTCAAACTTCAAAAGTGAGACCAAAAATGAAATGCAAGTGCATGTGAGATAACCGACCGTTACCGGTTTGGATTTGGACTACTATTATTTGTCCTAATATGTTACTCCCTAATATATTATTTATCCAAATGGTAACTTTTCCTACTTTTGAATATCCTAATATTATGCTTTTGGCAATAGTTTGTTTTCTTAGTACAGTCGGGTCGGGGGTAGAGGCTCGCAGTTCTAGCCTAACCTACTATTCTCCAAAAAAAATCGTTTAACCTAACATACTCTTCTGGCAACAATTCTTTTTTGAGAGGTTGCTAGTCTAACTTACTTCCCTTCTCGTGACCAACACTTTGGAGCTTCTTGGTCTAAGTTTAAAATCGAACTTAAACTTCGGGTGGACTATTGAGTCCAGGGCTAAAACTGTTGCCGAAAAACTTGCTGTCCTATTTAAAGTGAAGCGGTATTTCACGCCGAATCGGCTTCTCTCCCTATACCAAGCACAGGTCCTCTCGTGCATAAAGTACTGCTGCCACCTATGGAATGGTTCCGAAATATGACCGCGAGCTGGCTACCCTAGACTCGATAGAGCGTCGGGCTCATAGACTCTTTGGCGATGACCCATCTATCAAGTCAAAATTAATACAGAGCCTTGAGATTCGGCGTCGAGTCGCTAGCTTATCGGTGTTCTATCAGGTACATTTCGGTGAGTGCGCACAGGAACTGCACGACCTGATCCGACCTTCCCCTTTCCATCATCGGACATCCAGGCACGGGGAGCGAATGCACCCGTTCGTTGTAAACGTTCTATTTCTTCGCACGAAACGATTTGGCCCCTCTTTTTTGGTACGGACGGCTAAAGAATGGAATGCGCTCCCGCCATCTGTATTCCCTGATAAATATGACCTAGGTCTCTTAGCAAGAGTAAACCGATGAACTTCATCTTAGGACCTGTCTTCACTTTCCATCAGGTGACTAGGGCTAATCGCCGATCAGTTTATAATAGTAAAAAAAAAAAACTTAACCTACATTTCGTTTTATAGGGGTCGCAGTTCTGACCTAACCTATTACTCTACTGGCAACAATTCGTTTTCGTGAAGGTCGCAGTTCTAACTTAATCTAACATACTCTTCTGGCAACAATTGCTTCTGGCGTGCACTGCTAGGTCTCGGCAGAATACCAGCGCTGCGGCAGAAATGCTGCAGCACATGCTGAGTCGGCGCCTTTTCTCGAATACACAGTCACGACAAAAAAATCCTAGTACCTACCTAGTTAGTAGTTAGTTTCTTTAGTATAGTAGACCTAAGTTTTAGTTTTATTTTTATTATGTTTGTTATTTTTTTGTCACGAGAATGTTTTTGAAATAAAGTTTTTATCTATATCTATCTAACAATTCGTTTTTTGTGGGGGTGGCAGTTCTAACTTACAATACACTACAATATAACTACTTACAATACAATACATTACCGTTACATTGGGGCTTTGGAGCAGGCAACAATTTGGCACACAAAATGAGACTATTGTTTGTTACGGCAAAAATGCTTAAGTCTAATATGTTTTAGGACAATCAATACAACATTATGGCAAATAATCATTATGGCTATTGAACATTGGGGCAATATATATATATATATATATATATATATATATATATATATATATATATATATATATACATATACCCATTAAGCAAAATAGTTGAGTACAAAAGTTTTAATGAAAACCTATGTTAATTTAACGAAAATTAGTATTTTGATCATTATGGTAACAATGTTTAGGACAACAGAATATAATGGCTTCAATTACGCTATGGCAAGTGACTGTTATTTTAATTGATCAAAGTCATCGAAGTTATATACCTATTAGGACAAAACGGTTAGGGCTAGTGCTTTTAGGACAAAAGTTATTAGTAATGTCGAGAGAGACCCTTCCGAGAGCGCTCGGTCAGGGAGAACCCTGGCTTACCTTCATTGGCCGTCCAGAGAGAAATGTCATAGAGCTATATGCTCCAGGAAGGAGTGAAAGTAAATCGGGTATCGTACGAGTAGTTTAAATTTAAAATTAAATTAAGCAATTTAATTTACAATATATAATCTATCTTTAAAAAAGTACAACAATCGTTATTATTTTTATTCGGTTATGAAAGTTAATATTTCTTGTGGAGAAATAATTATATATGAATATACTGACAAGATATTGATACTAGTCATATGAAAAATTAGTCAAGCTTAGCGCATCAATTAAGGTTTTTAAAACGAACTAGGGTAAAGGCACCAGTGCTCAGCCATGCACCAGTGGGCAGCCTTTCTTGCTTATTTTTGCTTGTAAATATAATTTTTTTTCAGATTTTCATGCCAAAAGTAGGTGTTATTATAGATTGATAAAGTATGAATTGAAAAGTAAATTAATTTTTAAAAGAATTGTCTAGCATAAACCACAACACTACTTCAAAGAAGTGCTGTCTTCTGACATGAAGGGATATGTGATATGCGCCATTTTTTTTGGAGCATCACATGGTATTTTGATCAGACGTTAGCAGCCGATATGTGATTTTTTTTTAATGTACACTATTTCACATAATTAATACTTAAATTATCTGGAAAAAGTAAAAATATAATATAAATCCATATTAAAATAACATTTTTAAGGGGGCTGCCTATTGGGAACTACTTTTTTGTACAAAATCCAATAGTCAGCCACCTCTGGCCGACTACTGGGTTTAGGGCAGTAATTTTAAAAAGGTCGTAAACCCAGAAGTCAGCCGAGGGAGGCTGACCATAGGTTTCAAGATTTTTTATTATTTTCAAATGCAATGTAAGTCGTTAATTCAAGCACCTTTAAATATTTACATTACTATGATTTTATTTGATTAAAATACATCTAATACCCAGTAGTCATCCTGTGGCTGACCACTGGACACTGAAATCACGGAACTCAGAACCCAATAGTCAGCCGTTAAAATGGCAGGGGGCTGATTACTGGCAAAAAATCCCTTTCATTATATTTAATGAAATATTTCCAAAAGCTTAATTAAATTACGTTTTATTCTTTATAAAAATTAAACTTTATTAAATTATTGAAGAGTAAAAACATTCATCATCAAATCACAGCCGTCTCGCTTACGCTTAGTGAAAGTGCGAGAAGAACTTGTACTTGTAGCAGTTTTTATGGTTTAAAAAAATATATATTCTACACAATAAAAATCCATCAGCCTCCGTTATAAATATGTACATGTGTTAAAATTCATACACGGTCAGTGTAACTGTGTAACCTAATTATGAGGTTATGAAATGTATAACTTTACTGACGTATTAAAACCGGTTCGTAAAATTACGCATACATCTTGCTATATCAAGGAGGTTTTATAATCAAAAACAATAACAAACACTCCTACTAAAAGAAAAAGGAAATATGTTTGTGATTGAACTACAACAGGCAACTAGTACTCATCGAAATAATTATAACACACGCAAACTCTCTATCATCAGATCAGCTCGATGGTACTAAAAAAATATACATCAAATTTTTAGCTTCATCGGAAACCAGGAAGTGGATCAAATTTAGCTTGCAAGATTAGACCTGTTCAAACCATAAATACTTTGTGATTGTAAGTGTACAATGTAAGTTAAAAAAAAAAACCTTGTAAAAAGATCGTATCAATATGAAAACGTAAAAACCTAAACACTACAAAAAACCTCGACTTACCTCAGCACCTTTCTCAAGAACCTGTCTCACCACGGCCGCTCCAATGCCGTTCGCGGCCCCCGTGATCAAAACAACTTTGTCCTTCCACTCGTACGACATCCTGCGTCTAATTCCAATACAATACTAACATAGAATCGCTTTAACTATCATTAACTATCTGAATTCTTGTCATTAGATGATGTAGTGTAGTCATACCTATTATCATCAGGTCATATCGGATAATATGTTTGCCTTTGTTACCACAATACTTTTTAATCACCAGTCTTATTGTGGGCTTTATCGGGTGCAAACAATGTCTGCACCCGATAAAGCACACAATAAGACGACGACGGAAGACGTGTTGACGAATATATACTCGTCATATGGTGCTTATCATTACCAATACCGTCTTTACCATAAGGGCACACGGGGCCGTACCCAGGGCCTCAATCCTCAGAGGGCCCCGAAGAGACTAGGTTTTACTGTGGCCTACAAGCACTGTAGTTTGTATGGTGTAATACATAGATATAATGATTTGAGATGTAATACAATTCTCATGATGATTTAATTGTATTTTTCGGAGGAATAAATTACATGAAAAAAAATTGGGCCTAACATTAACATAAGTTCTTTTTACCGTTCAAACGAGCGTTGTATTATTATGTGTTCAAAACGCGGAATTGCATCGCTCTCGCACAAAATTATTTCAAATAATCTAAGACTTAATCAAACGTCAAACTTTGTCGTAGGAAGTGGCAATTGAATTTAGTATTCACGCTTTAAGAATTAACAAGAGAAGTGTGATACCATCGGATGCTACATTGTTCGTACCCACAATAACCCAGCCGCTAACCTTTCCATTTCAATAACAGTTCGTACAATAAGCTACTCATAAATTCAAACAGATTCCTTCAATATCCCGTCCGCTGCTGAGTCCTCACCGCGGGCATAATAAAATATTATGTATATCGAAACAAACTTATCCTTGCAGCGGCCAAAAGTGAAACTAAAGTGGACATATGTAAATTTTATGCGTGCTCTTGACCTACAGCGACACTCGCGTAGCTTGAAATAAGTTTGTCTGTAGAGACCTTCTCCCTCAGCCAGTTACCCGAAACTACTAAATCATTCTGAAACCAATTTTTCAATACATATTGTATAATTTAAAAGTGGTACCAAAACGCTTATTATTTTCGTAGTCGACATCTAGCATCGAGTAGCGAAACTCTCAGTACTGCTACTCGACAATAGATATCGCGGCAATAAAAAAGTCTAATGCTCAACGATTTTCAGCTAATTTTATAACCAGAGTAAGCGTAGGAGTTGAAAATAGAGTTCCGGTTACTCTGGTGACTACGAAAATAATAGTATTTTTGGTAACAAAACCGTTGTGAGCACTCTTGGTATTCTTAATTCTCTTTGCTAATGTAGATGGTTTGATGAAGAAATACCATAAAATCGGGATTTTAATAGTGGTTTTTCACCTGTATAACTAACTGTAACCATGGCAACAAGTGACACTAAAAAGTTGATTCGTCCTCCTAATAAAATAACGTTACGTCACGCCATAGCCAATATTGTTTTAATGACAGGAACATTTTAACCTAATTTTAAAACCACCCTACTTTTAGTCAACACAAAGGCCCAAGGCCGGTTATTTAATAAACTTTGTTAAAAGTATTAATTGGAATTCTTTCAAAATATTATAGGAAAAAAATTGTTTGCGAAGCAGATAATAATTACTTAAAATTGGACAAAGTATCACGAGGCGAGTCAAAAATAAACGGGTACTGGGTAGTGACCTTCCCTATGAAGCCGATGGTCCTGGGTTCGAATCCCGGTAAGGGCATTTATTTATGTAATGAACACGGATATTTGTACCTGAGTCATAGGTGTTTCCTATGTATTTAAGTATTTATATATTATATATATCGTTGTCTGAGTACCCACAACACAAGCCGACCAACGCTAATGCAACATTTTTATAAAATGAAAAAATGAGATATGAAAACAGTGTTATTATATTGTTAGCCTTGTGCCATTTTAAGGATTGATTATTTTCGTTGCATTTTTTTCCATAACTATTTTTTACTATAATGAAAACAACTAAAACGGCTCCAGAAATGACATAGTATCCTAAGTATCCTAACCTTTCGCGACAAATATTATACGAATCGCTCTGTTGTTTACTTGCGTTCCTATTCTTATCGGAACAACATGCCTCCGGCACTTTTAGCCCCGATCTCCCCTACTCAATAATGAAGAACGATTTGGGTATAAAAAATACAATTACATTTCCAATAATACAATTTTCCCCATTTATATTACAAAGCAGCACTCGGTTGGACACCCATTGTTCCGCCAATTTTATTAGTTATCTAAATACCTTTTTTGCTAAAATAATATTGAAATGATAGTCTTCCGGTTTGAGCGCAATCTTGATAGGTAACCTCGTGATTAATTCCCTTGTTTTTTGCTCATTAATATTATTTAAAGTTTAATATGTGGTAGTGTGCAGTTATTGGAGAAAACGCATTTAACTACCATTTTGGAGTCAACTGCCGGTAGTCCACGTGCTACTCGTAAAGTTCAGCTATCGCTTCACAAGAGCTAATAAAATCACCGTACACTGTCTTGTACTAACTAAAATTACAATTTTATTTTAGTCGTATTTAAAGCTCCTAATACCTTGATACTGGCGAAAGAGTCCCACTGGACTGAAGCCATAATTTTATAAGAATGAATGAATGAATATTGAAATGATACTTAATCCACAATATTTTTTTACAAATCCACTTTAAATATCCCAAAACAATAGGCGATTGAAAAAGATTTATTTATTTATACTTTATTGCACATAAAATATTAAGCACAAATGGCGGACTTAATGCCTTAAGGCATTCTCTACCAGTCAACCACTGGGTCAAAAAGAGAAAAGATATGAAAGATATTCACCCCATTATTGTTGCGCATAACCATAGTAACTTGGAAGTCAATTATGAAATTTATCAATTTTATCATTCCACATCTTGTGTCAAGGAATTCACATTCTAACACTTGCTTCGAAGATCTTTTCTGCGATTTGGGGCCTGTTTCAGAATGTTCAAGTAAAGTCCAGATAAGCTACTTGTAACTTATCTGACGAATAAAGTCATCATTCGTGTTTCACAATCTTCAAATAAGCTTAAGGTAGACAAAGTGCTAAGTTTTGCAGGAGGTTTTATCTGGCAGTTAATCTAATCTCTTCTTCCTCGCGTTGTTCCGGCATTTTGCCACGGCTCATGGGAGCCTGGGGTCCGCTTGACTACTAATCTAATCCCAAGATTTGGCGTAGGCACTAGTTTTTATGAAAACGATTGCCATTTGACCTTCCAACCCAGCGGGTAAACTAGGCCCTGTTGGGATTAGTCCGGTATCCTCACGATGTTTTCCTTCACCGAAAAGCGACTGTACATAAGTTCCGAAAAACTCATTGGTACGAGCCGGGGTTTGAACCCGCGACCTCCGGATTGCAAGTCGCACGTTCTTACCGCTAGGCCACCAGCGCTATTGGTAGTTAATCTAATATTAATTAGAATAATTAGCTAATTAGGTATCCAGTACTTAACATTGACATTGTGAAACAGGCCCTTTATCATAGTCAAATAAGTAATAGTTTGTAATTTATTCGCAACGCTTAACAATAATGTTATGGATTAGTAGGATTGTTTACTAGGGTATCGATGTTTGAGTGTTTAAACGAGAAAAGTTATATTACACTTTTTACACCGAAGAATTGCAGGAATATGCTAATGCTTTAATAAAATCTCCCTCAGATTTTACAACAACTGGAAATTATTACAATGCAGAGCGTTCGTCGGTATTGGAGCAGAAACGGTGTGAGATAAAACTGCAGGCGTTTTCCAATATACCATGAAGCACAATGCTAAAATAAAATAAGCTAAGAAAAGAAACTACGAAAGGGTTTGTAGACGGTTTTGCCTTATAGACGGTTTCCCTTTGACATTTCTCGACTAAGATTACCACCAAATGTACAACGCGGCAAACTTGTTTCAATATCATTACTTTCCCCGGGAACTTTGCCTATTTCCCGCTCCCGGTGTTGCAGGACAGCGGGCGAATGCAAAATGTCGCAAAATTATTTGTCAACGTTGTGTGGTTGACCGACGCGGGTTTCGCGTTGGTAGAATAGGGAAAATCCTCAAGTGAAGCTTGCTGTGTACTTATAATTAAAATTTGTTTGTTTCTGTTGATTTGTTTCTTTTAATTAAATGTGTTTTAATTAAATTGTGGTAGGTTCATTCACATTCATTTTGCAAAGTGATAAAAAGCACTTAAGTATATTAAATAAGTTACCATTATTTCCGGCTATAACATTATTACATAAATCTAATCAATTAGTGAAATTTGTCATATTTTTAAAGAAAGGGTTAAAGCTTAGCAATCTACGTCTGCATATTATCATGAATGGTCTACCGTAGGTAACCGTTGAAACTTCTGAGCTAATCTTGGTAAAAGAGATTTCAATCATTATATTTGACAAAGTAATGTTCATGCTTTCAGGTAAGCTTAACCATTAGACCGCCAAAGACGCCCACAGACGCGCACCGTTATAGCCCAATAATCAGCCCTCCTGCATTCCGACAAAGTTCAGGACGGCGCGCTGCATACGATAGACGTAATCTTTAAAGGGCAAAGCTGGCTTGCACGCATGATCTTGGTGTGTGACTGACTTTTTTGATCCACTATGACGTATGGCGTTCAAAGCGCTAAGATGTGTGCATCTTAAGCCGACGATGATAAAAGAGGTAGAAGTTGGCAAAGGTAGATTGAGGACACAACACAATAGCCGATGTGCCTCGGCACACATGAAATTCAATACAAAACTGTTATTGCACACCTCATACATTTTAAATACGAGTAATTTAGTGTATAGGTTGTTTGATCTAAGTATATCCGTTCTACATGCTTTTATTAACTAACCAGTATGTTTTTTGTACTGGCGGAATTTTTCCCTGCATTATAGTAAATATGTTATGCCTAAGTGGAATGAGCAAAAACATAGATGACTCTATAATTCTTATCGCTCCCGACGACTTTTTCCAAACAAATTATCCTATTTGAATAAAAATTATATTAAGGTATAAAACAATCTAAAAATCCCCTCTAAATCCGAGCGAGTTGGCAATTCCCGCATTGTTTTCAAGAATTGTTATGAAAACAATAAAAATTACACAAAATAAAGAGAATGTCTAGAGTTTTTGCCTCTCGTCAGAACTCTAAGCGTAAATAGTAGGTAATAGATAAGTACATATTTTCTTATAGTGCTAATTATACAACATTCTTCACAAAATTAACGGGATAAAATTTATTAAAGGACAGTTTGAATAACATTCATACAAAGTGCCCCGTTCTCCTTGCAAGAAAACTTAATAGAAAAAAAACTACTTTTGTAATATTTGACCTTGTATAGCTTTTGGTCTAGACACGGGATTTTTTGTGACTTTTGAGACATCTTTTAGAACTATAATAAACACGTAAATAAGTTTCCAATTATATCTCTCTCCTCTTATTATTTCTATCTCGCATTCCGAGATGAAACCTTTTACATATTTGACTGGGTCAATAAGTTACTATGGTATAATGGTTGAACCTTTAAAAGGTAAATATGTCACATCGATGCTATATTATAGTATGACTGTACTACACAAATAACTAAAACTTTCACGATTTCAGTGGTTTACAAACACTCGTATATGTGTTTCCAGCACCCCCGTAAGTCTACTTAATGATACTCGCCTCACGGCACCTTTCAAAACTATTTATTTATAGAATTTCTGGCTTAATAACTGTACCGAAACCGAGATCAGGCTTATCCTGGTTTGAAGTTTAGTGAATGAGACTTATTCCGATTACTTACAGAGAACGGGCTCAAATATTCCTGTGAAACAATATCTGATTAGCTATCTATTATTGCAAATCTAAAGTTAAACTGGTTTTAGTTACACTGGTTTTCCAAGAACTCTCGTCCCGAGAACGCCAATATCCTTTCTACAAGCGATACGCGGCCAGTGCTGACCAAGCTTGAGTTGAATATTATTTTGCATTCAACTTCGTCACGGTTCAAATCGGTCAGACTCTGCCCTGAGGTGCTATTATTTGAATTCAAATCGGTCCAAGTGCTTTGAATTGAGATATATTTAAACATTTCTATTTATAACTTTGACCAAATTGAACGTTTTCTTCTGCTATCAAATAAATTCATAGTATTTCTTAGTTAACATCAATTACACAGCACAATACTGATATTTGCTGATAGGTACTATTTGTAAATTATTTACTTATATCTGACTAAATTTGGATATTTCAATGTTTACGTTTATTTGTTGATCAATCACGTAACACTGTTAACTGGGAATAAGACTCCTGGAATTCATGCCCTAAACGAATAAAATGCAATGGAGGCTAAAATTGTGAATCTGACGTTGGTGTTAGAAAATATATCTATAAAAATCGCGAACGGATTCCAGGGTACGTAGTGATTTACACACTGCAACTTCAACATTGAAATAACAGATGAGATTTGAACTCCTAACAAATGCAAGTGTAAATCAGGGGAAACTTTCAACCACGAGAGTTCGTGCGGCGGATTGTCGACGACAGCCAACTTAGAGGATGGGTGACAGGTGAATGGGATTCACTAGTTAAACTCGGCTCATATAACACCGTGCCGAGCCAGACGTGTCTCTAAAATAAACAGCATGCCACTCAACCAATAAGTGTTAATTGCAAAATTAATACCATACGAAACAGGGAATTTTAATTAATATTATTTCCTACTATTTATGTTGTTTACGTACATTCCAGAGTACATGGTAATTTACAAACTACAATTTACCGTGCAGTGAAATAACAAATGAAATGTGAACTCAGAACTAAGGTTTAACAGCGAGAGTTCGCACGGTAGATTGCCGATCACAGGCAACTTTGAGGATGGGTGACAGGTAAATGGGATTCACTAGTTAAGTTAAGGGTGGCACATATTACACCCCATACCAAACCCGCCACGGTTATATAATATCTCAATGAACAGGATAAGAGCCTGTTTCTGACCACGCTTCTGCCCACCCCGCCAATAAGTTTTTCGTTCGTTTAAAATTAACCTCAAACGCTCTTATTCTCTGAACGAAAAATATGTATTTAGTTCATTCTAATCATGTTGCTGGCCTAGCAACTTCTGCTGCGAACTATACCATACGTAACAAGATACTTAATGTTATTTAGCTGTTAAATTGATGGGTTATTCCCACTAGTTACCACCAAGTTGTTACCAGTGGTAACTACTGGGATTTTTTTCCTCCTTTTACCACTGGTAACTACTGGGAAAAAAAATCCCACTAGTTACCACCACAATTTGGTTAGCGTTCAATACTAATAAAAACAGTCTAAATATAGAGTGATTTAATCAATAATAAATTAAAAGTCGAATTCATTATAAGTTAACTAGTTATTCTTTTAATTACAAGTCGATTACTGTTTCAATAAATTGCCTAAAAAGTGATCAAAAATAGTCGATCTTTGACTGATTTGTTTGTTTGTTCGTATAATTGTAACGTTATTTATTGAAACGGACCTTATTCTCGATGGCGCTTACGCCATTATCAGCGATGCTCCTATATAAATACAACGCTGCGCTACGCAGTGCAGCGTAAGCGCCCTCGATAAAAGATCCAGGTTTCATAGATAACGTCACAATTAATTCAATTTACAATTAATAAGATAAATTTTAATCAAACGTTAATTTTTCTTTAACTTTTAATTTTATGCACTTGCACCGGCTTTCATATTTTTGATCACTTTTAAAGCAGTTAACTGAAACACTAATCGACTTATAACCAGGGGTCGGACAAAAAGTGCGGATGACGTAAAAATGACGTACTTAATCTTGCACACAGGATGATGTTTGAGTTTGTATTTAAACTTCCGTGTGACATGTAGTAACAAAGTAGTATTAATGAAGTAACAAAATAATCGTAAATAAATCCATGGAATTAATAATACAGGTGGTAGGGTGATGTAGTGAATAAAATAAATTTCACGAAACTTGTTACCATAAGGTATAATTATTTGAAATTAGTTAGAACAAGTCTGTGGGATCCTCAGATAAATAGGTTTAATAGTCAAAAGTGGGAACAGTAGGTAAGATTAGCAGTATACGTGTTTGTCACGTACCTCCAAAAACGGAAAATTGCCACAATATTCGAGTAAAGATGACATTTTAGAGCGTTTTCTTATATATTAGTAAATATAATCGTGAGGATACAATAGCTAAACAATAACGAAGTCAATTTATTGTTCAGTCAGCGTCAAATACTTCGTAGCAGTCAAAGTAGCCAAATAGTTCGGTACACCATATATTTAGTATGGTGTACCGAACTATTTGGCCACTTTGACTGCTACGAAGTATTTGACGCTGACTGTTCATCTGATTGACAATGTGTCAGTCAAAAACGTACTTACTCATTTCAAGTGGCGATATCGTTTAATAAAGAGGTCAATAAAGAGATTGATAAATGATACGTGATAATTGTTTATGAAAATCAAAAATACTATTTGAAATCATCCTATAAGTGGTTTGACGTCATTCGCACTTTTTGTCCGACCCCTGCTTATAACTATTTATTAAAGTACTCTTTATGTATACTTTACTATTTCTACTGTTTTTATTAGTATTGAACTCTAACAAAATTTTGGTGGTAACTACTGGCAAAAATGTAGTTACCACTGGTAACAACTTGGTGGTAACTAGTGGGAATAACCCAAATTGACAGATACATAACTAATCCTGAAACATTCTTACATAAGAACTAAAAGAGTACTCGCAATGATATTGGCATACATAATTGATATTTAGCCTGTGTCTAAGTCACATTTTTTGAGTAAGTAAGCCGTTATATAGATAATTTACGTCGTAATTAAGACTAAACCAAATCGCAACGTAGGTTTCGTCAAAATAAAATAATATTGATTTTATTAATCAACTTTTTAGTCTCGTTAAAACATTGTGTTAAAACACAATGCGTAAGTATTTTGTTGTGTTCTGACATAAATCATTCAAAATTGCATATATGGCTAACTCAGAAAGAAATGGCTGACCCAGTACCAGGGCTATAATCGCGAAAATCGAAGTTCGTCATTTTCGAGCATTTTTTCTGTCACCCTAATACATCTTAATCAGAGTAAAAGAGAAAGATCCCCGCAATTTGAGAATTTCGGTTTCCGAGATAGGCTCCCAGTAACTCTACTCGTAGCTGGTAACGGTGTAACAGGTACGTCATCCCTAACCAGATTAAAGCTACCAGATCCATTTAGTGACATATGTTTACCAAGTTAATGTCGATGTATTTAATATTATTTGAAGCAGGGCTATTTTTTAATACTACGACGGTGGCAAACAAGCATACGGCCCGCCAGGTGGTAAGCAGTCTCCGTAGACTATGAGTAGGGTCTAGTATTATTTGGCTGCGGTTTTCTGTAAGGTGGAGGTACTTCCCCAGTTGGACTCTGCTCTAGATCTGGAATGGCATCCGCTGTGCTGTGCCCTACCACACAAAGCGAGACACTAAATCGTGTTCTCCTATCCGTTTTTGGCCACAGCGACTGCGTTCTGCCGCTGAGCTGAGAGCGTCGCTGGTACGCTCTCAGGTAACTGATATAGCCAATTTTTGCAGCGAATGTGCGACCACTCTCGCTGCGGTCAGCACCCCTCCGACATAATTGTTAAGTATGGTCAAGGCGGTCTGGCCTTTAGCTCGTCGCGCTTAGCGTCGAGTTATGTGTACGAATAGTGAAATTTTAAATCAGAAAATCCTTACAATGTATTAAATTTAAAAAAAAACATCAATAACACTGATACGTATAATATATGGAAATCGTACCAAAAAAGAGGTGTTGCCTTACATCAAATGAGGTAGTTCTGTTTTATATATATATTGGTAGTGATGAAATAGTAATGACAAATCCAAGTTTTCTACTTCGAAAGCCCTCCGGATCATTGCGTGTATAATATACAGTACAGTAAGGTATTTTTTTCATATCTCTTTATATCTTTGATGGACCAGGCTCTCCATCCACAGCACTCCTTTTGGAGCCAGCGTGTGTGGTAGCATTTCTTCAACAACCTGATCACACAGATCGAAATCGTCATCTGATGGTGGATCATCAATGAATGTCTTTTAATGTTGTTATTTTTTAATGTCGGCACACATCTCAGGTCTGGTATTTTCTCGCAGGATTGACCATTACAGTAGTTGCAAGCAGCTGAGCCTTGAATCCTGCTTTCCTGCAACCACAACTGCTGGTAAAACTTTTTTTTTCAGTTACAGTTGGTTCAACATTTCTCGGGTGTCTTGGCTGAAGGTCTATGCTGGGTGACGTTTGGGCTACCTCCCAGGAGGTGACCCTTATGACGCCCAGCATTGGAACTTCTACCGAGAAAACACGCTGTCTCCAAAGCGACCGAGCGGGTGGGCAGGTTGCGGATAGCCCCTTAGTCCTGATAAGGACCCGGACAATGGAGGTTGAACCCGAGCAAATCCCAACTCGTGGTACAACTCCTCATGAACCATTCCCAAATCCTTAAAAATGGGTCTTAGCAAGGCACTCTTTAAGCCGCCGCCTCGCGTGGACACACTTCTGACGCATCGACCGGGGAACCAGACGTTACTCTCCTAAAATCCGGTAAGAGACTTGTTCTTAGACCGGATGAAGGGAGACAACGTCAAGGGGCCAAGGTCGATACAGCGGAAAGGTGTCCTGCACGGGGAGGCTCGGAGATTGAGGGCCATGAAAACGACCCATTTATCCCTTCCTATAAACCCCCAATTTACCCATAAAACCTTACCCAGACCAACCCTCCTGTCCCCCCTTCCCATATTAATCCATTTATCCACATCCCCCCTTCCTGGAGGAGAAAACCTCGACTCCAAAAACCCTAATCCAAGGTGTAACTGATCGTGCCGATGGATGCGTGGCTGAGAGGGAGCTCAGTCGCGAACGATAGGCCTCGGGTACCGGGCGAAACCCGTTGTAATATAGCCTTGTCTACGCAAGCGGGGCTCTGCGTAGTACTGACCCTTTATATCCCTAGCTACTCGTGGGAACCATATGTATAGCAATAAATCAAAAAAAATAATCAATAAAAACCAACAAAACCAAACGACCTCCTTAGATGAGACGGCACATGCTGAAGCACTAAGGGGGGCGAAACAAATAGAGAGCGGGAAGGCTAAGGAGGAGCCATCGAAGCTGGAGAGGCCGCTGAAAGCCGGGGTACCTATCGGAACCCCAGCCCAGGTGACTAAGCCAGAGACGATGGAGCTTTCAACAGCTGGACCCTCGACTGACAAAACGATGGCGGCTGAGAGTGGGACGACACCTGTTGAACCCTCGAAGCAGGTCATAGATCCCGGCTGGGAGATCAGGTGCAAACCAAGAGGGAAGCCTGCCCAGACCGAAGAAGACGCACCTATGCGGAAAAAACTTTCGCAGAGGAAGAGGCAGCGGCTCCAAAAGCGAAGAGAAGCAGAAAGCCGCTCCTCTGGAAACAAACAGGAGGTTGACGCCCCGGAGGGACAGGGCGAGGGAGCGACGACCCCTGCGGAACAAACCCAGGCAAAGAAGAAACCAGAAGGGAAAGCCAAGAGGGCACGCCTGGATGAAACCATATCCCCCAGAGGCGACCACAAAAAACAACGGACAGACGCCACCTCGGGGAACAGAGAACTACCCTCCTCCTATGCGGCGGCAGCAGCATCAGATCTGACGGTGGCGATTACCAATAACCGCACGGGCAGACTGACGCAGCAAGATGCTGCAGAGGTGGAGAAGAAGATCGGGGACGCTATCTTCCAAGCAGCCATCGAAACCGATCTGGACACCGCAGCGGAGGCCCCAGCGTTCTCAGGTAGACCCAGTTTTGTGGATGGGTACCTGAAGCTGTGGTGCCAGGACGCGAACACCAAGGCGTGGCTGATGAAGTGGCTGGAGTCGGCCACCCTTCAGAACGGAGACCAGCTCGTTGGAAAGAGGGAGGACGAGATGGTCCGGAACACTAGGTGCGGTATCCTGATCCCGTCCCTGGAAGACAACCTCACCAAAATAGGCAGGGTCCTCAACTTCCAGAACCCGTGGGCCATGGTGAGGAAGTGGACACTCCACCAGGCGATCCCCCTGAAGAAAAGGGCCTGTACCCTACTCCTGGTGGGAATACCTGAAGACGTTGTTCCTGCTGTGATGGAAAAGGGAAGAAGACTGAACTACCTGTGTGGGACAGTCTACATCCGTTTCCAGCACGGCGGAGGACGCTTCAGAGATTCTCCACCGGAGAAAAACGCAACAGAGGCGAACACTGACGGAGGGGAGAACAAATCTGCAGAGCACGCGCCTGAAAAGAACACCCCCTCTGCAATGGACACCGACTGCGCGGAACCACACACCTCAGACATCGAGGAAGGCATTTTGCTGGACTCTGAGGACGAGGATGGTCTACCAAAGGGGATCAGTCTCCTGGACCTAAAGGGAAAGGCAGCGGAAGGGATATCCCCAGATGGCGCCTTCCCACTGTAAGGTCCTCCAGGTTAACCTCCAGCACAGCGAATCTGCAACGGCTCAACTTCGAAGATGGCTGGAGGTTAACCCAACATCCATAGCCCTGATTCAAGAGCCGTGGATCAGGAACACACGCATAAACGGCCTTGGTAATACCGGAGGTAATTTATTTTACAATACACATTTCAAACCAAGATCTTGCATATACATATCTCGTAACATAATGGCACAACCACTAACTCAATTCTGTTCCAGAGACGTGTGTGCCATAAAACTCCTCAGAACACAAAACTCAAGTCTACCGGAGATAGTCCTGGCGTCCACCTACATGGCGGCGGAGGACGAACCACCTCCAGTGGAGATGAACAACCTCATACGCTACTGCGAACGAGAAAGGCTCGAGCTGGTCATATCTGCAGACTGCAACGGCCATCACAACCTATGGGGAATGGAAACCAACAACAAAAGAGGTAACGATATTGTTGAATACCTTATGTCAACTAACCTAGATATATTAAACACAGGATCCAAACCAACTTTTGTCACTCGTAGGTATACTAATACTGTCAGACAGTAAATCAGTACTACAAGCGCTATGCAGCGACAAAATGAACTCAGAGCTCATACTCGAATGTCATCGAAGCCTCACGGAAGTGAGCAAAGAAGGCAACAAAGTAACAATTCAATGGATAAAGGGGCATAGTGGATCAAGAGGAAACGATGCAGCGGACGAACTGGCCAGGAAAGGCTCAGAAACGACGGCATATGGACCCGAGCCCATCATACCCCTACCAATATCCTATATACACAACCAGCTAGACCTACATCACAGACAACTGCACAATAAATACTGGAATGAAATGGACACATGCAGGCAGACCAAGGATTTCCTACCGGAACTGAACCACAAACTCACCAAAATACTACTGAAAACACCTCGACACCAACTACGTAAAATAGTAGGATTAATTACAGGACATAACACACTTAACAAACACCTACACAATATGGGTAAAACAGACAGCCCCATGTGCAGAGCGTGCATGGAAGAAGAAGAAACAACAAAACATATTCTCCTAGACTGCAAACAGGTAGAAGTATACAGGAACAAATACCTAGGGAATCCGTGCACACTAGGAGAGGCAATTAGCAGCCTGAAAACTTTGCTAGGCTTCGTGGAGGAGCTGGGGTGGTTAGAGTAGCGCTACCTCGTTTCACGCAAAATAGGCACAATGGTTGTCGAGTTGCGGAAAATGCCCAGAAGCACTAACTAACTAACTAACTGGTTCAACATTTTGCAAACCTCTGTGAAGCCGAATTTTAGAAACTATTTGGCTTACTAAGACTAAACGAATAATAAACGAATTTTAATTTTAATTTAATTTAAACTATTGACAATTAATTGCAAATTTTATCTTTTTAAAAGTATGCATATTGACTTTTGCCATAAATACCGTTCTTGGTGGTAAATTTCTACATAAACTGAAAAAGTCCTCAAATTTAATGGATTTCCATGTACTTTACAATGATCCCAAGAGCGTTGGAGGTGGAAAACTTTGATTTGTTATTACCAACATATAAGAATAACAGAACTATAGTAAACACCCCTATAATGGAACAGGTACCAGTTATGGTATGGTATAGACAATTCCTGTAAAACAAGTATTTACCATCAGTTTTTAATCGCTGGCAACATTTTACCATAAACAAGAGCCAAAGAGCTGCTTAAGTTTAATTTTTCATTGATAATTATTTGTTTGAAAATGAATGGCGCCATACATCCCGTGACTGGAGCAAAAAACCACAGTTTTAATTCGATAATAATATTGAAACCAATTGCAGTAGCTTTCATAAAATACATATACAACATAAAGGACGAATTGGACATTCAACTTTTAAAGCGTAAAGCGATAGAAATTTTATAGGTGTCGGTGAAAAATCAAAAATACTCTAAATTTTCTCTTAAGTGTCCCATGATTGGTGCCGTTAACATACCTCAATGTTAGGTAAAATGTACCAACTCTATTATGGGTTATTAGCAGCAATCAGTCAATCTATTCATCGTAAAAGTTATAAAAACACTAAACTATACATAACTCTTCATTGTTTTGCGACCTCTGATTCACAACGACCTCCATAAAAAACAGATAAAACTAGTTACATTTATCCTAGTAATCCTAGTACCGAACATAACATTTAAATTTCGTTTATTCCAAACTTTATATTCGTAATAAAAATAAGCTAAACGTGTATCTATCAAAAGTTAAGTAGTAATATTAAGGTAATATAACTGTAGAATATAGAAGATATAGAATACCTCGGATAGTTCGCACTCTTGCTTTTAGTCAGGAATGTGAAAATGGCATTAAGTACTATTACAAATAACTTTACCGTATGTTTCTTTTTTTGCATTCGTAATAAATGCAGGCAATATAATTGTCTATAATATTTGCGCAAATAAAGCTTGACTTTCTCTCTAAGAATTCTGTAAGACACAGACGATGATTTACGGAAACCCGTCTGTTCGAGCTGATATGAAATATGTTTAGTTTGTTGTTCAAATCACTCCAAAGATGTCGTTGTTTCCAACGCAAACTAGATAATAGTAGTATGTATTACTTAGAGCATATATAAGACGATGTCATATCTCAATAAATGATTGGGATCGTAGCAACATCCTTAAACACCGCCATTAGGTATACCTATATAAGCCGTTCTCCTGTGGTGTGTAGTATGTTTTCGGTTGTAAAACCTCGATTAAGAAAAACTGACCTATTTTTTAAATCTGAATACACCCACCAATGTCCCACCTGCCCTTTACAATCACAGTAGCAAATATTTTATATTTATGCAATACGCTTGGCGTGGGCAGTTTATCAACCGGTTCAATTCGGCCCCGAATAAATCATTGCCATCGCCGTGTTTGCGCTCTTAATTAAGGTTTCCTGCAAATTGTAAAAATATTGTTTACTTAGTTAGCAAAGGGCTTGGACATCTGGCATCTCTTTTCATTTAGAACTGTGTCAAAGCATGGTATTTTAGGTGTAAGCTATTTATAGTAATTAACTTAACTTAAATAGGTATTATTACCGAAAGATCAAGTCGTAGGAACAAATAATTGCTAAGCATGAGCATATGAGACAATATCAAAGAAAGGACTTTATCAAGCGGACTTGCCATGTTAGAATTAAAATAATATTTAACATAAAATAAGGTTTGAATCTCACCCTTAATAAAAGGTAATGCATCCACTTTAATGAAATAAAATTTAAAAAGTTAGATTCAGAAAGAAACGTTTCGATTTGTAATTCAAACGAGTTCAAAGAGTACCTACAATCAAATGTTAATAAAATAACGTTTTCATTATTAACGCTGGATCGTTTTTCTCGTGGTCCTCTCCGAGGGTCTCCATAAATTAGAACGTGTGAAAAGCTCTCGCCCTTATAAAAATAATACGAGGCCTTACAACAAGGAGCTACGAATGCTGTGATTTATTTGCATATACTCATTATACCTAGACAGAAAATGACAATTTTTATTATTTTAATTTGTATTATTTTGCTTGGGTTTGCTTTCACTGCCGTGTAGTGGGATGTGTGTCACACGCGTTCCATATTGTTTTAAAACATTACATTGGGTTTTGCTAAAAAGCCATAAAAACTATGCAAAAACCTTACCTATTCACAGGCGATTGCAGCCAAAAAACGTCTGAGCACAGTCGTCCCAAGGGATATAATCTCTAAAACATTCGTCGTGTCAAACACACAAGTAGCCCCTCGCCCTAATTTCATACTACCGTCTCTGTTCCGTGGGGATAAAATCATAGCTCACCGATTTTATAGAAATCAATAACGTAAAATAAAATTGAAAGGTCTGTTACCCAACATATGTTACCTTCATAATTACCTTCTAATATTACGTGGACAACATTTCCAGCAGTGTTTTCCCCGAGGCAAATAAACTGAAAACATGGGGACAGCTGCATGATTTGCGAGTCTATTTGCCGTTCATAGATAAATAGCCTGCGACAGGCGACTCTGTGATAGATTCCCGCGTTTGTCAACTTGTCAACCGTAGTAATTCCTGTTAGCTATTCGGTATGTGGACTAAATTCAGTACGATTTAGAGTTCAGGCACACACACGAATGTAAATTTTGATTTTAAACTCAGGATACAAGAGCGTCCTAGTACTTATTTTCTTAACACTGTAATTCATTATGAAGAAGATTAGGAGAGTATACCGTACATTGAAAGCTTATCTCACTCGAACCTGGAGCAGCCTTATAGACGAAATACTGTCAAATAATTTGACATGGACAAAGTGCCAAAAATATGTACTTAATGTATGGGCTAGAAGGTCAGTATTTTGGCATATTGTCTGTGTCTACTTTAACTGCATTTCTGTAGTTAGGTAGGAGTTTTTAGTGCAGAGCGCAGGTTTCTTGATGGCCTAAACTTTGCTAAAACTACCGAGGATGATATCTATTGTTGTGCGTTGTGCGGGACCGGCGGCGTTTCTTTATTAACATGCTCGAGGACGGCCTTTTTTCTAAAAAAATATAATCCAAAGCGATTTATTTACATATTATCGCGCACTTTGTTGTGCAAGATATAATTGTAGGTGACTGTACCTATGATCATTTGTATTAGACATTCCTACCGTAACAAAATAAAGTAAAAGTCAACAAAATGTTTTGGGCACTTCTTACCTCTAGGATCTTCTATATAGCGGGTTGTTTTCACAAATAAATAATGGAAGGAAGAGCTTATCCCACTCGCAGTTATCCCAAAACACGTATTGTTTAAACAGCAACTACGTGATGTGCCCGGAACCGAAGAATTAAGCTTGCTGGTGAATTATGGCTCTTAACTAAGTTAGGGTAGGGTCCGTTTTCAAATGAAGGGAGGTAAAGGGTTTTGTTTGAGGACAGGAAGCTAAGTATTATGTTGACAATTGACCGCGAATGTGTTTATAATCCGTTATAAGTAAGTGTTTGGAATGTTTGGATACGTTTCCTGTATGTTTAAGTTCAGGTGACTTAAAAATGTTTTAATATTCCATCATTTAAACAATTATATTTGACTAAGGGCCTGTTTCACAATGTCCAAGTAAAGTATTGGATAGCTAATTAACAAATAAATTACGTTTCGAACAAAATATTAAAAAGAATCCCATTCTTTTTCTATTTTTCAAGAATCTTCTCCTTACAGTAACACCACTGTATATATCCATAATAAATAATTAATTAATATTGTGCTCATCACACAAATAAATGCCCTTACTGGGATTCGAACCCAGGACCATCGGCTTCATAGGCAGATAGTCACTACCCACTATAACTCTGTATCTTTAGGTATTTAAATAAAAGTATACAAAATCTACCCTCAAATGGCTCCTTAAGCTAGTTGAGGGTAGATAAAAAATTACATGATCAATAGATTAAAGTCAGGTCGTTTAGTGACAGATCCAGGTGGCTTTGTATCTGGTTAGTTAAGCAATAAATGTTATATCTACCCGAAAATATACAAATCGTTTGTTTACTTTTATTTAAATACCTAAAGATACAGAGTATAGGCCAGACCAGTCGTCAAATTTATGCATAATGTTATTGAAAATAAAATACGTTTTAATTAAAGAATCTCTTAACAAATACTAACAGGAGATTTATTCAGATAAATGGATCTGTAGATAATTGCTAAAAATAGTCACATTTGTCACTGTATCCCTCGGCCGATACCGAATCGGTTTGCGGTGGGCGCCAATTAATGATTGGTTAGGGCTGCTTGGTACAATCGGCGACATAAGCAGCGAAGCGGGTGAGGTGTTCAAGATGACCTGCTCGTGTTCTTATTCTTTTGACAGTAAAGTTGTGTTCGGATCGTTCTGCACACTTCGCTTGTACAGCAACTTCTGTTACCGACTGTATTGTGTAGACCTACTGATGCGAAAAAGTAGGATCATGTCTTATGTCCTAATGATAAATTGGAAGCACTCATAATATTAATAATAACTTTGTTAAAGCATACAAGGGGCCCACAGATTACCAGTTCGCCTGATGATATTAGTATAGATCGTGTCATTCACGACGATCCGTGCCTTGACTCGTATTGTCATGTTATTAAAGGTTAGATTTGACAAATCTGCGCGTCATCGTGGATGACACGAACTATATGTCAGTTAATGGCAAAAGGTCCACTAACAGTTCTCTTTCAAGTTTCGGCCTAACGACTAATACGAACCGAGAGTGTGTGGCCGCTTGATGCTTCTGGTCAGTGTCGACAGATATCGGTCGGACATTTCGTGGTCTTGGGGCGAAAACTGACGACTCACAAATGCTAGTGTAGTCGCGGAGGCGGCAGCAGGTCATTGCCGGCACACATTAATCGCTTAAAATGTGTGTACACGTTATTGGCCTGGGACGTCGGGCCGCCCGGACCAGAGACTACAGGCAGACTTTATACATAACTATTATTATTAGCTCTTTATTCATCTTTCTTCTTAGGTGACGAGGTATTTTACAATATTGATATAAAATATGTATAAAATAAAAGTTAAATGTAAATATTGATACCTACATTCAATTTAGTTCAAATATATAAGACATACAGTTTTACTTATTAAAAAAGAAAGGAACTGGAGGAAAAGAATTAGGGGGAACCCTCTACTTCCTCTAACTTCTGAACCATGAGGCCAAAAAATATAAAAAAATGTTGGAAGTATACTCTTGGCCGATTTTTTTTATATTTGGTCCGCAGGTGACTAAGCTTGCTTATTCTAAACAAAAATTGAGATATGATGAATAAATAGGAAAAAACAACGTTTTCTTCAATCGTCTATTTTTTGTCTCTCTGTTAACTTAAACACCCTGTAGCTCCTAAAGTATTGATCGTAGAGTAAAAATAAACATCACCAAATAGGGAATTTCATGGTAAAACTTTTATCCGTAGTAATCCGTAGAATCACAAACGCTCACTTATGGAGAATAACCGGACAAGCACCCGTACATAAGGAGATCCAAACGCGCAAATGGCATTGGATAGGGCATATCCTCAGGAAGCCTGACACCCACCTATCCAAGGTGGCCCTGACCTGGAAGATGCCCGGAAAACGGAAACATGGTCGCCCTAAATTTACTTGGCGCCGTTCCGTGGAGCAAGAGTTGGGTGTATTGGGGATGGGGTGGGAGGAGGTTACCCAAGCTGCCCAGGACCGGAGTCAGTGGAAGAAAATGGTTCGAGCCCTACACCCCAGCAGGGGGTAACAGGATGAAAAGAAAAGAAGAATCCGTAGAATGAATTACACACGGTTGCGTCGCCAGTTCCATTTTCTTTGAACTTGGCTGGACACGCTACCGCGTGTCTAGATTACCCATGGTTAACTGACCATGGGTAATTCAAGTATGTTGCCATTAGTATATGTTTCAGGAGCTCACGGAGGGCGGAAAACCAATAATGAAATCAAGCCAATGTTGTCAGCGAGTGTACATTTTCCTCTTTTTAATTACCTATGTCAAAATCTTACTTTCCTCGTCAACTGTCAACCCAATAATTACATACCCAAACTGACAGACTAAATTAAGCGGAAATCGAATAAAGCGTATTTTTAAGGGACACCATCAAGCCGTATCGCATTTCATCAATATTCACCCTTAATATTAAGGAACAAGGGTTAATATCGTGTGGTTTAATAAGGGAAAGTAAAAGTTTCCGGTGTTTGCGAAGTCGTTGTTTCTACAAGTCGCCGTAGAGCGCTCGGCAAATACGACGGCCACAATACCGTTTAGACGTTATTCTAGATTATTGTTAATAGCTTGTGATATTACAATCTTTAGAATTGATTTTTAAATTCCGTGTATGGATGCCAGGTCACATTCGAACAATGCATTAAACCGATATGACGACAATAAAGGGCATATTTAAAACGTAAATAATTAAGACTAATCATGATTGTGAGATTATATGGTTTCTTTCAAACCAGAAGATATGTACAAAACCTTACTTTAATTATTATTTATTAGCTCTGCCACGTCTAATAAACGTCACAGTCAGTGGAACACTAATTTCATTCCTTACCGCATTTTAGTGTGATAAAATGTATCAAACTACGGCGGCAGCATGGTTCCATTTTTATCACTTGTCACTATGCGCGTCACTTTTGCACTTACTTACCTACTTGTTAGAACGTGACAAGCATGGTGACAAATGATAAAGAGCCGACCATCTTAGCCCTACTGTTGTTCCAATCGCTGTCAGGGCTTTTATGTCTGGTGACTTTGTCCACGAGGCACAAATAAAATTAACTATTTCTAACAAAGGCCCGCATATGTATTAATTAGTAGCAATTTATTAGCAAAATTTGACGGTTCACCGGTGGCGAAATATATCTCGAATTATTTATAGACTACATGACAATTTTTTATTAATGGTATCAATCGATGAGGTTTATTTATGGGACCCAGTTTTTAAAGCAATACAAAAGTCAGAAATGATAGTCAAAGTCCGACAGTCTTACTTCACTCGCGAAACGCTCCTAACAAAATGATAAGTAATCGTGACGTCACGGTCACTGAGAGGCCATCTTGTACTTTGAAGTATAGAAAACAATAAAATTGCGATTTTGTCGGTGAAATATTGCGTTCATGTGTATAGTTGCTATAAAGTCTTTTTTGGATAAAATGTATCCCACTACCCTGTTTGCAGATGACATATCTCATGTCATAGGTACCATGTAATAATGAAGCCAGCCTGCGTAACTTACTGGATTTCTAGTTAGCTGAACATAACTTACTGGTAAATTTGTCAAAAACCAAGCTTATCGAATTTAGGCCATACAACAACGACGTGCCTTAAATTTATTATATTTATAAAATATAAAATTAGAATTGCTGTACCCTTGCAGAGTCCATGACATTGTACTAAAAAATATATTGTAACACCTTTATGTAACAACGTGGAAATGCAATACATAATAAACAATGTAAGGCATCGAATTGGTACCCTTACTTTATTCATTTTCGGAGGTTAAAAAAACTTAAATTTTGAAAATTTCAGGTCCTGCATTGTTTTATCATTTTCATATATTATTTTGATATCCACTTTAAATTTTGCAATAGATTGCTTATTTGCTATTTAAGTATTTTAAGTACTAGATTTTGTTATAAAATACAACATATCATCATCCCTATTAGAACATATCGAAGTTAGCTTCTATTCCAAGCAAAATTACTTACATTCGTAGAGACGTAAGTGTAATAATATTTCGATGAATTTAAGTCTTTCAAAACTTGCGTCGTAAAGCAAATATCCCTCAAGACATTTTTATTGTGCTTTCCACACCACTTCCCGCTTTTCAGGTGTAATTCGAAGCGTATTGGGCAAATATGACGGGATTTACTAAAGTAAAAATGCTGCTGTTTAAATATAACTATAAGTTTAAGTATAATTAATAGTACATTACTATACAAGTGCGAATTACCTATTCGCACATGTATCGTACAACGTTTTACAGTACATATGGCCCTTTAAATGTTCGACATAGTCACGTAATATACTAATTATTGCACTAGTGCGGTAAAGTAGCACCATATGTACTGTAATAGTACATATTGCAGAGGCGGGGAAAGAGCAAATCGCGGATGAGTTTCGATTTTGTTTTCGACGACGCGAAGCGGAGTCCGACCAAGAAGACGAATCCACGAATTGCTGTTCCTGCCGAGGCATATATATACATAGTGCTTTTCTCCAAACATGTGAGGAAATAAGGATTTTTCATTTTTTCTATGGACAAGTTTCTACTCGAACGTCTTGGATATAATAGAGAAAAAAACACAGTACAATAATTAATGCTCTCTTATCTATCAGTCATCTGTAGGACAACACATATGTGGGCGCTGCCGGTTCAACAAGTGCAACTTATGAAAAAAGAAAACAAAATTTATTTGCATTCAACTACATAACCAAAATGTCATGAACATTAAAAAAAAATCGAAACAGTCGAAACGCAATATGAATACGAGCACTTGCAATTTATATGACCCTATCTCTGTCTACTTACAATATTAGAATTTACCATTGTATTACTGCTGTTCTATAGTTTCTAATGGTTCGAACTTGTGAAGGGGTGTTGATGAAATTATCTATCCTGCACAAATATTTGACAACCCATCGCTGCCCAATTATTTAGGCAGTCACTTAAAAAAAATTAAACGTACGATCTATGATAAACTGATAAATAAGCGCAAAAAGGTCCACACTTTAAACTTATTTTTAAAGATACTTTTCAGCAAACTTGTTCGAAAATATTTTTCTCGTTCAGACACTAGAGGCCCGATTTCGAATCGTTAAGATACGTCAAAATTTTCCTAAAGATACGATATGGATTGGATATGTCAGTGTCATGTGACGTTTTTTTTATCGTATCTTTAGCAAATGTTTGACGTATTTTAAAGTTCGAATCGGGCCGTAGGGCACCAGAAAATTGTGATTATTTTTTTAAGTATCTTCCCAACTTACAACCGGCGACACCTACATCTACCATCTACACGCTATTTTCTTGCGCGAGAGAATAGTCCGAAATATTCTTACACGCTGGTCAGAATGCCCGTCTCACAAGTCTATATCACATTTGTCAGGCAATCCCTTCCTTCCCGACCTTTATTAACGTACTTACGAACTATTGTTTGACGCATTTGTTGCATATTTGTTATAATTTACAGCGAGGGTCACGGACTGGATTGTTATACAAGTTCGGGACGTGGCCCAGAGTTTAAATTAACAACTTCCGACTCCGCGGCATGCCGCTGACGTGTTCCTTTCAATTTGTTATTATAATAATCTTTTGTGTTTGCTTTTATTTTGATGATACTTGAAAAGTAACCGTAATTTTTAAGTGAACAAAGACATTCATCTTAAGTTGTTTTTTTACATATTTTATTTACAATAACAGTTTAATAGATATATACAGTGGTGTTACTGTAACTAGCTTAAATCTAAAATAGGCCCTTGAGGCATTGTACCAAGGATGCTGGCGGCATTTGCTCGTTGTATCGCAATGCTGATACGTTGTGCGAGGAAGCCGCCAGCTCTTCCAGACGCTTCGCGATTTCTGCCAAAAACTTATGCGCACTGGGACCCCATGGACCTAGAGTTTCAACGCCAAATGATACAAAATGTTACTCTCTATCTATATTTTTTTTATTTATTACGTTTTCTTTATTAAGTTGTTTTGGATATAAAACCTGATTAAATAATTAATTACTAGGTATTTATAGGTAGTAACCTATACGTAATAACGAGGTATAAATTCATATAAGTATGTAATATTCATGGTTTAGTACAGTATTCCACAGAAATAACGTTACGATTAGTTAAACAATTCAAATCATAATAACTTGTATGTTTATAAAAAAACATAGTTTTTTTTGTTATTAATACATTTTTGGAATATAAGGAGAAAACCAATAAAAACATATTGAACAAGAAATTATAAATATTTTAACAAGTATATGATTTTGCAGTAATAATTTAGAAGTTTTTCGAAAACGCGCCTAATAAATACACAGAACAGCTACTGTAAACTCAACTAATGAACTATAACATTGCATTTTCCACATTAAAGGATTTATTATTATATATTCGTTCAACACGTTAGCATACGTCAACGTTCGCACTCACTGGGAATAAATTAATTACAGATTCAGTGAATGCGAAAGCAAATATGACGGGATGGATTGCCAATAATGTAAATGAAACGCAATTAAACTGCGTCCAGTGGAATATAATACAAATACGTAAATCACTATAAATGTAGGTACGGCTTAAAAACAAAACTACCCTGAGACACAGACATATTAAATATATTAAAACGGGTCACTCACGTATTTTAAGTCGATGACGCTCGACATGTTTCACTCCGCACCGAGGAGTGCCAGTCAACGCAAGCTCCTGACGACACTTCTCGGTACGAAGTGAAACATGTCGAGCGTTTTCGACTTAAAATACGTACGTGACCTGTTTAATATATTTAATATGTATGTACAGTCAGCATCAAAAGTAGCGGATCAAACAAGGTTTCAAAAGTACCATTCTGTAACAGCTTAACAAAATGTGATGGTTCTATATGTAGAACAATTAAGACGGTAAAAGATATACTTTTGAATGTAAATTTTAGAGATTTTTCTATATTTGGAAAAGTTATCCAGAATATCAGATACTTTTGGCGTGTTGTTTCATCCGCTACTTTTGATGCTGACTGTACCTACGGCTACTATGAGTCGTGTGTTTATTACTTACCGCAGTGGATATATATTCTCGGACTTACTATTTATATTTACTACTTGTTGGAAAGTACAAGACGAATGTCTTTTTCTTAGGTAAATAATAATAACCTTATATATACGATACTTCTTAGGGAAGCCAATTATAAGTCTCCCGGTTTTTTCTTATAGATTATTTTCGATAACCTTTTTAGGGGATTCGAAAACGGCAAATCAAAATCAATAAAACTGATAAAGTAGGTACGTTTTTGAATAGAACAATTTAATTAAAATTATTACTTAAATAAAAGAATATGAAAATACTCTTGAAAAGAAAAAAATCACGAACATAGGTCTAAATCTAAAATGCACTTTAGAAATTGTTAACAAATTTTGTACAAAAGCTAAAAATATTGAAATCGCTTCTAATAATCAGTAAAATCATGTTTAAGGGAATTCAATGATTACTTTTTTATTTCACCGTACAAAAAATTTAAATTAAAAAACATGATATCCGTGCTCCCGGGCACGCACATCCATCTCTCTCACGTTTACACTCAGTGGGAGGGAGAGAAGAATACGAACTTACTAACGTTATCCAGAAACATGGACATTACACAGTCGAGATAAAGGTAGAGATTTAATAACTGAGGAAATGTGTCTTATTACACAACTCTTGAAAATTTACCCCAATTTTGGGTCTAAAATTTGATTCATCAAGAACCAGGGTCGATTACCAGTTGGAAAGTTTTTCAATTTTGACTTGTGACGTCACTTGATGTCACTAACTTAAACAAGCAAATTGTGATTTTACTCAAGGTAAAGCCTTCTTTGAACATGTCTAAGTTAAATAAACGTTTTACTTTAGTTTTTAGTTTTTCCTTACCTATTTACACTTCTGTAGGTGCACACCAACTTAAATAGTCAAATGTATATTTCTTATAGTTACCTACCATTTTTTTGATTACTTGCTGACGACCGCCTAAGTTTTGCCACCTCCTATGCCTACATAATTTTAGAAATGTTGACACCTTATGATTTTAAACCAATATTCATTTAAATTGATAGTACTCGTAAATAAGCGAAAAACTTAACAAATCGACAAAAATAAAAATAAAAATAAATGTCACATATTTAGAAAGAACATGTCATTTGACACATAATACTTAATGGAACCGAAGTTAAAATTATACTGTGAGCGCTATAAGTCAAATTTTAATAATATTTAATACTATACGAATGAAATGTATACCTTATGCGGTGCCTACGCTTGTTTACCAACTAAGGCTAGGGTTTCGATACGTTAGAAATTTAGCTAACATTTGTTAGTTTTAGATCGAGTATCGATCAAGATTTTCAAAAATCTTAAGATCATTTTCGCAACACCTAAAAAGAGCTTTCGTTACAACCAAAATAACTGTCATTAAGTACAGTCAACTCAATTTCATGCATCAAGCGTGACCTCGGGCCTAGTCAAAATTTGATAGAAACCGCCAACCGTGTCACGTGACTTATCTGTCATCCCGCCCATTTCTTTTTGCTCCTCTACACGATGGCCCATCGTAGGCCAGTCCAAGGGACGCATTTATGCGTTAGAAGGAGCAAGTAATATTGCTATCTCATTCCACCACATAGCTGCGTCCCTTAGACTGGCCTGCGCTGGGCCATCGTGTAGAGGAGCCCTTTTTCGTATGCCGTTTGTCGATCTTGGGTAGACCCTCTGTATGTTGTCGCGCCAGTTGCGGTAAGAAGGGCTAAAAGTGCAGATGCGAATATTAGCAAAAATATCAAGATTTTTCAGAGGACTCCAACCGGTAACCCTATGCCTAGCCTCCGACTTGATCTTATTATAATCTAAATACCTAACGGGAGCACGGCCCGAGGCCAAGCTCCGAGCGTAAGAGGTTTGTCCAAAATGCAAATACTCAGAGACTGCGGCACAATAGCTGCCGGCTGCTATTCAAGCGATCCAATCACTAAATTCTGGTTGCAAATTTAATGCATGAATTTCATATTTACGTATAAATTACCAGAAATAAGTTAGTATGTTGATAATATGTTCGTTATTCCAAAAAATATGTCGTTTTAACAAAATTTAAAGTTGCGTAAGAATGTTCTTTTGTACGAATTCTTACTAAACTTTAGTCCTATAGTTGAATTTTTATAAGCTGACCGTTTATCAGAAACGAGTTATTTATAGCCTTTAACTAAACCTAAACCATTTAATATTTTAGTTATTTGAATTTCTAATTTGTTTCGTTGTTTGTGAAAAATCTACGCTTATCTGTTTTTTAGGGTTCCGTAGTCAACTAGGAATTATTTTTTTTAGGGTACCTCCCCTACACGTAAATTGGGGGTGAAAATTTGCTTCAACCCTACAGTGTGCGGTATCGTTGGAAAGGTCTCTCAAAACTAATAGGGGTCTTTAACAAACATTTTTTGATAAAGTGAATATATTCGGAGATAATCGCTCCGAAAGAAAAAAAAAATGTGTCCCCCCCCCCTCTAACTTTTGAACCATAGGTCCAAAAAATATGAAAAAGTCGTGGAAGTAGAGCTTAAGAAATACATTAAATGAAAACTATAGCGGACATGATCAGTTAGCTGATTTTGAGTTATCGCAAAAAGTTTCCCCTTCATAGTAAAAAGACTTACTTACTTTAATAAGGTAATAATACTGATTATGCAAATTTGCCTATTTGTTTAACTCGGGTGAAAGGTACCGTTTCATCCCTTGGTTAACAATTTACTATACTTCAAGCTCCAGTTTAGCTTATTGTGACGGAAGAGTAACTACGGAACCCTACACTGAGCGTGGCCCGACATGCTCTTGCCCGGTTTTTATGTTTAATTAACTTTGAAAGTAAGGGGAGACTTTCAAGTGTTTTATTTTAACACCTCACAGTTTTCAAGTCGTTTACTTCTTAACGTAAAAAGGCCAGAATATCTTCTATTCTATTGGTAGAAACAAAAGAGTAAGTATTCTAAAACGACTTGCCGTGAATGTATATACCTAATACTTTTCAACCAATGTTTCCATCCGTAAATCTGTCAATGACTCGCCAATAGTCAACAAACATTCAATTTGCGTACCCCTAGTACATTTGACTGAGAAGTGACCACAATTTCGCTTGCTTAATCCCATAAAGAAGCACTACGTAAAACACTACTTTTGAATTTGAATCATAAGTTAACGTACATAAGGTTGAAATGAACAATAGACCTACTTGTAAATCGGCCTCTGTATTATTAACAGTGCGCTTTGTTTTTTGTACGACGTGTTTGTTTCCTCAATACAACCTCTCCAACTTTCAGCCAACTTTTTGTAAAAACAAATGAAATAGGTCACGCTATTGTACGGGCGTGTTCTAGGTCTCTTGTTTAATAGGTCATCTCATTATGTGACCTGTGAGTGAAGAGTGACTCTTTTACTTGCCTCCTTGTTGTTTAATCAGATGGTTTAAGAAAATGTTTGGTTACTCATTATTAGCCCCCTTACTACTTAGTATCCGCTACAAAGAGTTTTCGCAACGCACGGATAATAATGGTACAGTCACGTCTGAAAATATCGATACGAACAAAGTCCTAAAAATATGCACACACCCATATATTAAGGTGTATACATATTTTTGGCACTTTATCGTCCGTATATATATTTTCAGACGTGACCGTATCATCCACGATATGACACTCATAGATCGCCTGCCCGCGTAGCCAACGTGCCAATCTTTAACGCTCCGTAGCGTAGCGTAGTCATCTCTCTCTATCACTCTTCTATATTACTGCGACAGTGACAGTTGCGTTTCGTTCGCTACAGAGCGTTAACGATTGGCATGTTGGCTGACATTGTAATATTAAGTATTAAGAATGTGGCTATATTTATGACGATTGACGAGGCCGCGTGATGCGGCTAACGCAAAATTGTTGTCTTTACGATATTTATTTATTATACCTTTAAAGGAGTAATTCTTGTATATATCTCTTTATATAATTCTTGTATACGTCTTATACCTGGGAAAACGCGCATTTTTGAGTTTTTATATTATTATTTTACGCCGGGCGTCCATACCCAAAATGACGCGTGGAGCCGAAGACCTATGTTCAGCGCGGAATAAAATGTACATAAAAATAATTAAGATACTTTCTGTAATCAAAGACTTTTTGATTAAAAATTTCCCCCTGTTTAATAATATTCTATTCAAATTTCTTAAATATTAATACTTTTTGAGATATTGCCGAACAAGGAAGTATATTATTTTTTCCGCCTTTTTGTAGTCTACAACTTTTGAAATTTTTTGTGTGCACACGTATTTTTAGGAGTAGTATCTCTATTTCATATAAAAAATAAAAAAAAATAAAAAATATTGCTTATTTGACAGTCGGCAGCTGCCACACAGTATAAAGATGTCGCACGTGATCGACATCGCTTGTATTTCACCTACCATCAACTTCGCATATACATAAATATAGTATTTTTCAAACACGACGGGTAGGGTAACAGGTGTCATTTCCATACAATTTATAACCTTAAAACGCCAAATATCGTAAAATTGTATTGAAATGACATCTGTCAGCGAAGCCTTCCTGTTTGAAAAATACTATAATAGCCAAGTATGGTCACAAGCAACATTTTCAACAAAAGTAATTTTTCGGAGCTTCTTTTGCGCTATATCTCTATCTCCTGTCGCAAATTTAGCGCGACGCGCGATATTTTTTGTTTTCTACAGACACATTTCATTTTCAATAACTAAACTAGTAGTCTCTTATTTCAAGTTATTACGATCTTCTACGCGATGGACCGACCTTTGAAAAATAGTGACGAAGTCACACGTGGTCGAGTCATCGAGTCCACTGACAACGCTATCGAACATCAGAAATGGAGAGACATCGCACGGGAAAGTTTTGAAGTCCAACATCAAAACCGGAAATAAAGACAAGCCATGTAGGTCATCCAAAACAGCCACGATGCGCATGCGACACGAGTGTACAACGGAGAAGAAGATAATGTTTATATTCCAATTTTATAAAACATTACTACATATATGACAATAATATCATGTATATACGTGTTCAGATTTACACCGGCACGAGTAACGCATAAAATGATTTGCGTTCGTAATCCGTAACGATTGTCAAGTGTTTCTTTAGTGACGCCGTATTATGCTTTAATACATTTCGTCAGCAATTTACTCGGCTTTGTGAGTAACAGTACATATTAAGCTAAAACAGTAGGGACCGGATATTTTAAAGACCGTTATGTAAATGCAAAAGAAATTAAACAATTTCATATTCTAATTATTACTTTATAGTTATTTAGAGGAAAAGAGGTACTTTCCTTGCCTTGTTGAATTCATAGTGTAATAAGCAATTAAAAAAAATGTTTAGCACCTTCATTCTGTATAACAGTGTTCATTTGGTTACATAAGGATAGCATATGTATACAAGCCGGACCATGACGTTTATAACGTTGTCCAGTGAGATCTTTGCTACCATCTTGTTTCGAACAAATTAAAATCTCAGGAACTTAAAATGTTTTTAATTAAAATTATGACGAAGTAGCAAACACCAACATTGTTCTCTCTAACTGCGTATGTAGTTTGCACTTTTTAATTTCATAGCGGCAACGCCAACAAATTTTAAAACCATATCCGGAGGCCGATTCAGATTTTCAAATTGTTACGGGGTTGATTGGTTTTGATATAGCCTTCAGATCACTCACGCATATAGGTGTAATTGAAATGAAGTCAAATAAATATTGAAAACCTGATTGTTACAAATCTGGACATTCTCCATCCTACCATTAAAATAAGACGTCCCAAAAAGTCCGTTCCTTTACGTCGCGTTTTAGTGTGAAAAAAATTTCACTTGTATATGTGCGTGACTTAGTGGAAACTAAAATTTTTTTAGCTTCATGATTGAATATGCTAGTAGAACCACCAGGATCTATGAGAATCGAGACTGTAATATTTCTTTTAAACAAAGCTCTAATGACGATCGGCAAGGACATATCAAACCATACCAAATGGTTAAGCCTGAATCGGGCTACTGATTCATCTTACTGTAAAGCTGTGTTTACTATGTCCATACTGAACGTGTATCAGTTTTAATTAATGCGATTCGCGGAGTTGTCTCGTATGTTGCTATAAATTGTGTTGTAAACGTTCGTAGCAGCGGTATATCAACACACTAAGGGCGCCTACGCGTGCTCCGGTGCTACGGCGCTACAGGCGTTAGGGGCAGTGCATACTGGGGAGGAATCCGAATGTGTTTTCAATATCGTTTAATCCCAGTTGCTAAGGATTGATTAATGACATTTTTCATTAGTCGTTCACGTAATAAATTGTCAGGATTTCCTTATAAAGTAATTCAGCACGCAATGTATCATTAGATCATTACATAGTTTTTTTTTAATTCAAAACGTCGCACTTGCTGATTCGAACTTTAAGATACGTCAAAAATTTGCTAAAGATACCAATATGGATTGCATATGTCAGTGTCAAAAGTGACGTTTCTTCAAACAAAAACGTCACGTTTGATACTGAAATATCCGATCCATATCATATATTTAGCAAATTTTTGACGTATCTTAAAGTTCGAATCGGCCCGACAGTTGTGACGTCGCGTGAGCAAGTTTTGACGTCGGCCCGTGTCTCAAATGATGACTACGAACGCAATACAGTGCGGCTCGAAAAAAAAATGTAATAACAGGTATACGCGGACGACATTTGAGTGACAATTATATTATTTTTAACACATTCGCGGGTTCTTTGTTCGTAGGCGCTTTTCATACTTACGGTTTACATGTTTTCGGCTACGCTCGTAGCGCATAACTCGCGCTGGCACTGAATGTGTTAAATACAAACATTGGAAAAGATAATATTGTTAATGTCATTCTTACTGATTGTATATACTAGAATTTAGTCCACTAACACATCCGACGAAGCACCATACAGCCAAAGCCTTAAAGCATGTAAACACACACGCAATTTGGTAGTGAATATTTTGTTTACTCATTAGTGGTGACGTGAATCAAGTTAACGAGCGTGTGGAAGAGCCCTTAGCCAAACATCTTCGATAATACGGGAATTTTGTTCGCCACAATATTCTGGCTGCTGAGACAGTCAATTTCCTTTCTGTTTTAACTTTGCTTTTTGTTTGAACTCTTTTGTGATACGTATTCGAGAATTTTATGCGTGTTCCCAATGAATGGGAAATACTTCATCAAACAGATGAGTGTAAATATAGAAGCAAACAGAACACGGGGTCAATTCAATCAAACAAGCAAATAAAAACCAAAAAGCATATTCTTCTACATTTATTCATGCGATATTTTTACGTTTAATAGCAAACCGCTACTTCGTCGGACTTTGAAAGTGCTAATTACAAACGGTAAGAACCAAGGAAGCCGATTCTGGAACAATTTCATATGGTTTTCATCTTAATTTGATACGACCATGAGTCGGCGTGTGCAGCTGCACCAACCACGAAATAAAATCAGAATTCGTATCATCAGGCATCTCGCTCTGAGGTACTTATTGGTGCGCGTGAGATAATTACACGACTGACGGTCAAATCAAAATAAGACGAAAGCTATATCTAATTGTTCAATCAAAATCGACTTTTATTAAGTTCTTTTAAAAACAATCCCTGTCATTACCGCGCTTGAAGCTTCCAAGAAAGTCTGTATCTTGTTACCCTCCTTATTAAAGCAGCCGGCAGTAACTGATTGGTGCATTTTGTTTGCATATCCGATGCCTCATTCATCAAGCCCGGTGTTTCTTTGATGAAATTTTTATTATACTTGCGACGATCCATCACTAATGTCGAGAAGAATTTGGAAGCACAATTGAATTTCTTAAGGTACTCAAAGACTGGATTTTCACTTCCATTTTCACAGTATTTTCCATTTCGAAGTAGGGAATTTGAAACCGCTAAACTTCAGATATATGTATTTATTTTATTTTGTTTCAACTTGGGAAACAAACAGGTAAAATAGTACAACTAAATAATTAATTAAACAATTTACAGCGAAAACTGTTCCCACTTATTGAATAATATGTTGCCCAGACAAGACATATATAGAACTCTAAAAAAATTAGCTATCGGGCTTCCTAATAAAGTTTTCTTTTTACTTTATTCCAAACGGCGGTTTGTTCAGGCGTTTAGTAGATGTTTATGCAAAACCAGTAGGTACTTAATTATTTGTTTTGTATGATTAATGAGCTACGAGCTCTGGGAATAATTAATTAACGTTTATTTCAAGCAGGTAAACGAAATGAGCGGGAGAAAGAAACGTTAGCAATACGTGGAATGTACCATTGTACCTATGTACTGACATTTCTGCCGACTAAAACCTCGAAATAAGTAAATTCTAACAAGTGTTTATTATTATTTTGATTAATATGTATTTAGGCGTTACAAAGTTAAGATTTATCTCCTAAAAAGATAATAATTTCACGGCTTTATTTTCCCCTGGTATGCAACCATCAGGCTTAGAATTTGGAACATGCTCTTGAATGTGCACTATCGCGTCATTTTACGACGGGCACTATTTCGTACTGTACGACATTTTATTGTTGCTGCGCGGTATATGCTTACAGTATGGCGGAAATAAATCAAAACTTTGACCTGATTAGTTGCTTTTGTTGGATTCCAGTAACTTTAGAAAAAAATCCTTAAATAGATGAAGTATTGTCGATAAGGAATGCTCGCATTAGCAGGCGCAAAAGTTAAACGGACCGGAAGGTTAAGTTTAAACGGACGACCTTGGGATGAATTCGTACCTATGCAACATTGCTGATGTTGCAAAAATCAAAACTGTTTGTTTTTTACTGATCATAAACTATGTATGTATATGTATGTATGTATATACTTTATTGTACATAGAAATAAAAACACGAAAAACACAGTTACAGAGTAAATTAAATACAACAAAGGCGAACTTATCCCTGTATGGGATCTCTTCCAGTAAACCTTTGAGGAAATGAGTAAAACAGAAGTAACGGTGAATGAATGACAAACACAAACAAAAGTGTACAATCACTGAAATTAATGAAATGCACGTTTTGAATACACATTGATACCAATATACATAGATAGAAAAATAACCATAAAATAATGCATACATATATATATATATATATATATATATATATATATATATATATAAATAAAAATAAATAAATATTCAATATACACCGTGTTTTTTTTGATTTGCGTTAATTTCGAGGGTGCATTCCTGAGCTTAAATTAAGTAACTTTCTCGAAGATACCGATATTCTAACTAACTCCATTTCGGAGATAATCAATCATAATTTTTTATATTATAAGGCCCTTACGAGCGTGTACACTTGCTTTAGGACCTGTTTACTTATTAGTTAGTGTTTAGTGCGAGTTCATACATTTGCTACTAAACGTACGTACTATCTCGGACGATCGATGTTAGAAATGACATTGATATGTCACAGTTTTCAATTGTTTGGTTGAGTTAAATGTAATGCCCGTGTTACAACAACGCTATATGCAACATTTAGTTACTTTTTATAAAAATAAAAATAGTAAAAAAAAAACAAAAAAAAATATTTTTTTTGAAAATTAACTATGCCATTTAGTTTCCTTAAACGTACTTACCGAAACCCCGGAGTTAACGCAATTCAATAAAAACACGGTGTATAATATAAATAAATATGAATTCGAACCAGAAAAGTAAAGGAAATTAAAAAAGTAGAAGTACTCAATGGAACTAGGAGGTCGTAACCAAAGTATCGGAAAGCCACAATTTTTTAAGCTTCTCCTTGACTATGCACTTCGTCTCCTAATTTTAATCCGGCAAAGTCAACCATGCAGTCCACTTTTGAGAAAAGTATTTTTAGAGACACTTTTGCGAACAGTGCACAGGCTTTGTCTCTTATCATAGATCCATCTAATTATGAGTAGCAACATTAGGGTCCCTGCGTTTACCTGCAATATCTACTGATCATAAGGTAGGTTTTTATTTATTTTTGTATAAAAAATATCGAAAAAAATCATTTCATTCTCAATTGAACATGACGGAAATTAAAATGTGACTTTGGGAATCCAATTCATTTAAAATTGTTACGTCTCCTCCTTTCATTTTTCATTTTAAATTTTTTCATTTTACAAAGGCGAACTTATCCCTATAAGTGATCTCTATCCTTGTTTCATCATAATCAACTGGCAACGAATATGGCGGTATTAGCATTCCCTTGGTTAACAATTTACCACACGTATTATCGTAAATCGGCTTAATACCCGTCCCGCATTACCGTGATTCCATGCCATTCCATGCACTCCGCGGAACGATGGAGCATACAAAGTCAGCAGTCGTACGGGTGGAGTAATTAACTTGCCAACTAATTGTAATTTCTCTCCCGCTTCGTAAATAACGCTTGATTTGTTGTGTGGCGCTTTAAGTTATTCCGGTTATGTTGTTCGTTGGTATAAAATTGTGGAATAGGTAATTAAGGCTTACTTGGCTTCATTTAATACCTATAGGTCGGGAATATCGATGTTTAAATAATTAACATTGTTAATTAATGTTGGTAATTAGTAATCGAGTAATGGCTAAATTTCTAATGGATTTTTTAGAGTTCCTTGGACAACAATGTCTGTCCGTCCATGATCAGTGATTTTACGTTATTACCAGAAAGCTGCAATTTGGTAAGGGTACACATTTTAATCACGTCGACAAAATGCTAAAACAAAAATTAGAAAAAAACAACGGGTTGAACTCCGGGAGTGCCGGCAGAAGTGAATACTTCATTATCGTTGTGCATTTTCGATATTTTGGAATGGTTAGGGAATAATTTTGCACGAATTGCTTTATCAGTAGGTATATGCAGAGCGCCGCTAAAGAAGTTTTCACTTCAAAAATTGGGTACCTAATACCTCCCATGCCTGTAAAATGGGAGTGTTTTTTTTTTTCGCTCCAATCCTAGTGTTTGCTATCGGTACGGTATGATAGGTACTTCACAACTAATCTTAGGAGCCTTCAAATAAAAAAGGCCGATATGGATTCCTTTCTACAATAAGTACAAAAGCTCAATAGACTGTTCAAAAAAATTCTTGCGTGCCATGCATTTCAGATGTTGCCGTTCGCGTTTAAGTTACCACCAGCTTCTCGATAAGTACAAATTACTCAACTTACAAAGCCGACGCCTCCGTCTGGACGCGATGGTCCTATATTTTTTTTTTGCAATGTAATTAATAAGATTAGTTTTAAGTATAAGTACTTATAGTATAAGAATAAATTGCTGTGCCCTTACAGGGTCTGTATTCAATGTAATATATGAGCAATAAAGATGTTATGAGTATAACCTCTGCCATAACAAATTCGACTGTCCCAGCCTGACCGGGGCTATTTGCTACCGTGTACCGACGCGGGCTCGGAAGCGCGCTGCTCGCAAGCACCAGCTGTTTGCGGACTCGCGTTGCCGCACCCATGCTGGAGAACGTGATCCCCTATACAGGCTGGTTAAGTGTTACAATTTGTATTTTAATGAAATTGACATTTTCAAGATGTCTGACAATATGTATAAGAAGAATGTGATTCAGTTGCTTCAAACAAAACATTACTAAAAGTCGCCCCGGTGGACCTTGCCGTTTTTACTCGCTCCTTAAAATGTATCTATACAAAACTACTTCTGCTAACTCGATAATTAATTTGTTACTGTATCTATAAACCTATGTTGTAACCGTAGCTGTGTTAATTTTAGCTTTATATCCTTCATATTGTTACCTTGCGCTATATATTGTAGATTTATCAGTAGATTATCTACTTAGTAATCTGTGGACGATGTTGTTTGTCTCACACTTTATTATTCTTTGTATTCTATTTTTGTGTCTAAACCTGTGTGTTATTGTTTTTTTGTCCCAAAACAAAAGAAAAAAAAAGTCCAAATAATCAATCGGTCACCTATCAAAATAATTGCTTCCGTTTCAAGCCACAATCATTGTTACTTTGCTGTGTCAACAGGTTTATTGACTAGTGTCTCTGTCTGCTGTAGACCTTGCGATAAACTTATTTCGAAGTATTTTAATTTACATTATATAAAAATAAAAATATTTCGTCAAGCCGTTATCACAGCGGACTCATAATGGTCTTAGCGCCATATACCCTAATGGTAATTCATTTCTTTGGTAAAATTTCCGCCATTTTGAACTTTAAAAAAAATAACGACATAAAATCAATGTATTTAACTATCGAAACTGCTCACAACATTTCACGAGAGAAATGAGACTTGTAGATGAGAACAGCCAGACATACGAAAGCATTTTACCCAAGCTGAAACGGAGACCTTCGCTTTTGCTCGGTCAATAAAACGAATAATAATGTTCTCATTAGACCATTTATTAAATAGGCACATGACCAATTTAAGTGTATACTTAAACATTTTATAGCAATAATATTTGAGAAATGTTGGCCACATGTACTATTTTATTTTTAAGCCAGTCACATTGAAGCAGTATATAGTATAAAATTACTTGTACTTATGTCTAAAGGCGTGCTCTTAAGGCCGATACAGACGGACTACAACCCGACTGCAATTTGTATGGGAACTGCAGTCGGGTTGCCGTCAGTACCGGCCCTTAGCATGGAGGTGGGCTGTAGAAGAGTACGATATCTGAATACAAGAGATTTGTGTTTTTAACGTAAAGTATATTCGACATACATGATCATGATCATAACTGATTGTATGTTGTAGTAGTACATTTACAATCAATCCATCGTGTATGTCCATAGCCAAATATGCCTAATGTAGTCAAACACAAATAATCTTAATCGTTAGTGGCGAAACGGTTTAATTTGTAATCAATCGCACATCGCTTGTATTCAGGATATCTATGGTATAAATGCTTGACAATATGAAAGGAATAACATCAATTAATAAGAATTTACGATTGACACGACAATTGACAGGAACTGGTGTTTGTTAACAATAAATTTTTATTTTTTAATTTGTTTGTTAAGAAGAAATCTGTGGCAAATATTTATTCGAATCTTGATTTTATATTTGTGAGATTATGTTTAATGTTTCAATATTCAATTTAAGCAAGGCAAATCAGAAAAAAATATTTAATTAAAAGAATGAAGCTTATCAAAATACAATGTATAATTTTACAAGGTTAAAAACAACTAATGATATAAACTGAGAGGTTCATTATCATTACCAATATTAATGAAATATAATGACAGATGTTTTGTTGAACAGTTTGGCAATAGGTACCGTGCGCGTTGAAGGGTCTGCCATCTTGTGGCCTGAATTGGAACCATAAACATGTACATTTACACGTCACGTGTTTTCTTGTGCATAGTAGATTCTGCCATCTTTTGGGCTACATCGGAACAATAAATATCACATTTACGCCTCGCGCCAAAAATCTGACAGCTCCCGTGCTGCCTCCTACAGTTCATGCACGCTCCCTATAACGGTAATAGTACCTACCTAAGCTATAGCTTATTCAATATGTATATGTATTCCTCATTCTCTTTAAGGTTCGCTGGAAGAGATCCCTTAAGGGATATATTTTCACCCTAGTACTTTTTGTTTATGATGTACTTTTATAAAATAGGTTTATAAGAAATATGTACGATTTTAAATAATAATTAATGAAAGAAAAGATATTAGTAGTCTTTCAAAATAACATTTTGCATAGAATTCAATATATACTCGTTTTCAGCTCATTATTTTATTTATGTATTGTTTTTATTATTGTATTTATGTGTCCTGCTTGAGCTTTAATTGTAAACGGAGTCATACTCATGAGCCTATTTTTATACTCGACGGAGCAGTTACATATAACCAGTCATAGTTCGAGTAAAAGTTGTAAATATATATAACACTTCGAAATATCATACAGTAGTGGCAAATAATTCATCATATTTTTCACATGCATTTGCATTTTTTTTTGTAACTTCTCAAAACCGGCTGTAGCGATTTCGGTGAAATTTACAATATTCCCTATATTGAAACGTATGAAAACGACTATTCGTACAACCTAGGGTACATTTTTAAATCATTAGTTTGCCCGAGTTTTCGCGGTAGCCCGTAAATTGAGTATTCAATTATAATAAAAGGTAATAATTCGATTTAATTTTCAAACCAGAGGTAAACGAAGGCGAAACATCGATACATCTAAGTTTTATTGTTGGTAAGATTCGCTTTTGAGTGTTTTCAAATAAGAAATTCAATATTTATAACACAGGTACATTCATTGGTGTGTGTAAGTCCCCAATCCGCATTGCCTGTTGCCACGTGCAGTGGGACGTAGGTGTATACATTTAAGGTCGCGATGATGATCATTCTTTATATGATATAGAAGTCTAATTTCTTAATTATCGAATGAATGCTTTCATAAAAATAGCAATATGATGGATTTTTTGTCGCTATTGTATATACATATAGGTAATACGAAGGCACATAAATTGAGGCAACGCGATAAAGTTTCTTTTATGTCAAAAGACAGCGATAAATAATTCAAAAATGTTTAAAATTAATAGTAAAATCACGTTTACTTTAATATTCTATAAAATAGCTATATATGTAATAAAATTATAGCGACAAACTAAGTTTTGCAAAATTTTAATTTGTATAAATATTTATAAAAACAACAAATATAATTATTCTTTAATGCCCTGCAAAAGCAGAAAAGATTACCATACAGATATAAATATATAATATAATATTACGTACGAAAATTAAGATGAAATTTAATTTAAAGTACGCAATAGAAAATCATTCGAAGATGTACTTATCATTGAGATTCTAGTAATACAGCAAATTTTTGAAGATTATTAAATCAATAAGGCTTCCGTAGACGCTAGAAGTACAAAGGTACAACATACAGATGTTTTTATTTAAAAAAATGATGCTTAATAAGTAGGTTTGTTTGAGATTAATACAAGCCGAGCAGGCCCAGGAGAGTTTTCTTGTAGTGCCCAGAGCAATCACCCTGAAAAAAAAACGTAAATAATATGATTAGTTGATAACTTGCACAAAATTTGTTTTCCCACAACTATCGGTCATGGCTAATGACGGATTGGATAGACGATGCAATACCCTACACAAACACCTACTTTCTACAGTTCCTAGACTAATTCTAAGATTATTTTCCAACACATACAAGAGTCGGTTTGTGAACGCGTTGGCTTTACAAAAAAAAACGTTTTATGTACCTTAATTTCTTAAGAAGTTTATGGGTATAACTAAATATATACCGTCAGGTGACAACCAAAATTCACTAAACTAAAATCAATTATTACTAGTAAATTTCACTATGGCTCGTAAATTGTGGTAGTAATTAGTGACTTTTGGTTGTTACCTGACGATATATTTTGGTCTTAAATATTGTATCTGAAGACGTACCAAGTTCGACCTCACAGCTCGTGGCCATGCCTCGAATAAGCTAATTTTTGACATTAATTTTGAGCATCTATTAAACACAAAAAGATGGTTGTATCGACTTTTTAAATATTGTTTTGCAGTTGCAGTTGCATCTAATGGCATTGCTTACTTTATGCACCCATAAAAAAACCTGTATTTGCCAAAAGGAAAAAGAAATACTATATAACATAAGCGACACTGATATGACGTATCACACGTCTCCGCCATATTGTACGTTATATTCAATAAGAGCCAGTTGCATCAACCACAATTACCGGACTGATCAACGTCACTGAGCAGTGAACGCTTTAACGGTGACTTTGGTGTAAACGACCCTAAGATTTATGAACTTCTATAACACTGACTTCTCTTCTCCTGATCTCACCTCGATCCAGCTCTGCAGCGTCTCGCCGTACTTGGCCTGGAACATGTCGGAGATGTCCCCCAGGTCGACCTCGCAGCGCGTCACCATGATGCGGATGAGCTGGCGGTCGTTGGTGCCCATGCCCTTCATCGACTTGTGCAGCCGCTCGGCGAAGAACAGCGGCTTGTTGCGGACCACTTTCACTGCACACACAAATTGGGAGGTTAGTTTCACATTCAAAGCATGGTCTGACTAGATTCTTGACGTCGTCATCCATCTTCAGAAAATTTTTTTTTGAACGGGACATCAATTCGAGGAATGCTTTCGCTTTTTGGTTTCAGCTGTCGTGTCCACCGACCCACTGATAGAAAAGCTTGCATCTCAATACTATCTCTAGGAGTTTTTCTTCGAACTTCGAATTCATAACTAATTAATTCTTAGAGGCATTTTTTCACAAAATATCCAAAGTAACAGAACATTAATATTGTAACTATTTTATCGATCTTTTAGACAGTCTACATTGGATACGGACGGTATATGGCGATGTCCCCCCGCACACAAAAAGAGAACTCAGCCTTGATGACGTCGTCGATATCATAGCCAGTCAGGAACTGGTACTGAAAAATGGCGGCCAGCTGCGCGAACGAGCGTGATTAGAAGTATGTAGAGCGTTCCGCATACTATTAGCGCGTACAGCCTTTTCCATATAGCCAGAGAATTCAACCTTGAAGGTGTCGTCGATGTCGTGGCCGGTGAGGAACTGGTACTCTTGGAAGATGACGGCCTGCTACGAAAACGACCCAACCAATACCAAGAGAAGAAGAAACCAATAGAAGACGAGTATTAGTTGCACTTACCGATAGCGCGAAGAGCTTTCTCCATATCGCCCGAGAACTCAGCCTTGATGGCGTCGTCGATGTCGTGGCCGGTGAGGAACTGGTACTCTTGGAAGATGGCGGCCAGCTGCGAGAACGAGCGCGAACACAGGACGGCGTTGAACACCGACTCGTCCGTGCCGAGTCGCAGCTCGCCTGTAACGTCAGGTACAGGTCAGTATTGTATGTGCAGTAAGTAGGTTCAGAAAACTTGAGTTTAAAAAAAGTCGTAGCGCCTTTTTGGGTCACAATACGACTGCCATAAATTTAACTAGCAATTTTGAGGCCTTTCTCGAGGGACAATCGATTCGAATCCTGAGTTTTTGACTTTCGTCGATATAAAATATGAAAATTGATTATAAAAATCGGCAAAATTATATTTGAAGGAACTTATCGGTTACTGTTTTTTTTATTTAAACGTATTTATAAAAAAAAAAAAAAAAACTTGATATCCGCGCTTCCGGGCACGCGCATCCATCTCGCTCACGCTTTAGCTCAGCGAGAGTGAGAGAAGAACACGGACTAGCATGCCTTAATTTACAGCAGACTTAATATGGATGGCTTTATCCTTATGCTAAGTGTGCAATTTTAACACCATGCTATTGAAAGAGACAGACACTGTCTTACACACTGTCCCGTAGACATCTACGATCATCATATTCATATTATAAATTGCGTTACCACGTAATAAACACATGTCACTTCTTAAACCTGTGATTGAAGAAAACATACACTGTCATCTCGTACAGGAGCACGTATCATAGAGAGTAAGAAGTGGTTTCAAAATATGAGTACAAATTAATCAAATGTTAATTATTACTCAAATCATACGTCAAAGTCAATCAAACCATGGGTTCAACTTAATATGAGGGTCATTAGAAGAGAACAGACATACCGGCTTGTAGCAAGCTCCTGGCATCCTCTCTCGCTCTATCTTGGTTTACGTGGAACTCCTCAGACCTGTTGCCCTGCAAATAAAATACATCGGTATGTTTCATTATCTTACTAACAATAATATCTGGCTTACTTAAATCTACATGATGAGAAACTAAAATGAAAAAATCGGTAGGAGGCAGATAAATTGCTTGAAGGAACCACGTCACCGCTTTTCTTGATAAAAATACGTATTCGGTTAGTACCAAAATCTATTTCAAGAAATATATATATTTATTTGTAGTTTTACATGTATGTAAAATGTATAATTGTTGGTGCAATAAAGAATATTTACTTACTTACTTACTTATATTTATTTTGTACCAGATAATAAATCAATACGATATATAGATACTATACAATATATGTGTACTTGTAGTACCGTCAAGGTTAGGTTAGGTTAATATACCATATATTATGTAGGTATCGTTAAACAAATCACTTTAATTATGTTCCGGGTCATTCCACGACAAGAGTAAAGCAAGTTACAATTCCATTGCGTGCAATTTTTTTTATCCCTATACATATATATTGAGACTAACGTAAATTTGTGTCATTAATTTAAAAAACACGAAATCATCTCGCGTTACTTTTCCGTGGAATCACCCTTCCGGTTATCAGTATCAATTTACGATGACTCAAATATAATGGGGATGAATATTTACAAACATAAATTTCATCATCCGACTTAAACGGGAGCAACTTCGTCATCAGCTCGACAGCTAGCGAGTCATAATGCGTCACGAGGTGATTCCGATCTTAATCATCGTGTTTGGCATTGACTTTTTATTTGTTCTTTTTTTTATTTACATTATCAACGCTGTGACGCAAGTGACGCAATCATTTTATGCCGTACAACACCATTTTTTCAGCTGTCAGACTCGGGGGCACGATTTTTTTCTTAAGGGGCCCACTGATTAACAATCCGCCGGACGGTATCGGCCTGTCAGTTGTTCGGAACTGTCAACTTTTTGTTCTAACTGACAGGCCGATACCGTCCGGCGGACTGTTAATCAGTGGCCCCCTTTACACTTTACACATCTTATACAACAATGAATCTTTGATCGAAGTAGATAAGTCTTCCAATTTGTACTTCATAAAATAATAAATATTCTAACTTTAATTGAGGAAAGAGTTAAAATACATAATAAATTTCCGTATAATAATGTGGAAGTATTTGTGGTAACGTTTTCGAATTGATTTGGGCCCTTGACTTGATTTGACTTTAGGGACTTATTAGAATTTCAACAAAAAATTGGTCAGTGGCACTAAGCACAGAAACTAGTACAGTAAAGTTTTCATCACTACCGAGTGTAGTTTACGATATTCTTACCATGCTCAGCGAGGTCATTAGCCTCTTGAAGTTTCCAGACGTGTCTCCGCGGAGGTCGTCTTCCAATAGAGTTCCGTACACTGTAAAAAAAAAAGATTAATTGAAGTGCTTGGCCATGAAGCGCGTTTATCTAGTCAACAAGTCTATTACATAATTAGTCGTCGCCTAGATCTGATACTATGGACATCTTTTGAGTGTTTCCATAGTCTACCATTTGATTCCTGATTTGGTTTCTGATCAACTGATACCTATTTGCTGCAATGCTTGGCAATAACTGGTTTGGATAAATAATTAATAAGTAAAATATAACTTGAGTAAGTAGGTAATGCAAACAACTACATACGTAAGATAACAACATGATAAGAAAATAACGAAAAGAAACCTCCCGTTTTTCAGTTATTATCATATAATATTTTAAATTTTAACTAATAAATGCATGGTTATTTATTATTTAATTTAATTAATTTAATTTAAGTATTTTATTAATTTTCGTGTGCAATATGTCTAATGTTTTAATTATGAAAATTATACTCATGCGAGTTATTAATAAATTATATCAAGTATAATGAATGTCTATTATCAAGTTACCCCACGTCAGCTCACCCTGTTACACTTATCAATATTAGGTAAATAAAGTAACCCAGCGATATCTAAATGGGGTAATGCTATCCATTATCTGTAATTAAGCCTACACCGTTTCGCAAGATGGAAGATAACATGACAAAATAAGTTCACATATCATACGTCTTAGTTCTGCGGCGGTCGGAAGCAATTCATTAAGAGCAGGAGCAACGGGCCGAGGACAAACTAGAGTTTCACACAATTTTAATAGTGTTACAGTCATCAGGAGGTGATGCTTAATTTGTTCTATAGGAGAACAGGGGGCCTAGCCAAGATGACAATCCTTGATAGTAAACGACAATCGAAACTTTAATAATGTATGGAAAAATCACGGAACTTTTGGTAGCATCTGTCATTTCGATACATTTTCTCTTGGCGTTGTCGATGTACGATTTTCATTTTGGCTAAGCCCCCAGAAGACGTATAACTTAAGTTTTATTCCCTGGCCGATCACGCATCGACTAACGCGTAAATCGTCTGTAATAGACGCAAAGGAAAATGATGATGATACTCCCAATCATCTTTATAAATCACGTGCCTACATACACATGCATTTACATGATGACGTCACTCAATCTAATTTTGATTGGGAATACGTGGTACTAGCACATCGAAGGGAAATTTAGTAGGAAGTAAGGGAAAACAATCAGAAACGTTATAATATGAACATTCAGATTCACTCCAATGCCGAAAATTACGCTTCAGTATCCCCAAAGTTTGAGAACAGGAAAAGGCAAATAACTGGAATTTATTAACGTGGAATAACTATTTTTTCCTTGTATAACCAAGTATCACTTATGATAAGTATAATGGTGTGCAGATTATGTTTACCATTCTGTACGCGTTACTGTTTCTTGCTGACTATATTTAAAACGCTACGTCGTGCTACAACTGTGTTCTAACCTTGATGCTTGTTTTAAGCACAGGTTTACTGAAATATGCTGTTACTAGGATATCATTGCAATATAATAAGCGCAAAGAATATGGTTTGCAACTGCTGTAGTGGTATTGTAGCAAATAATCATATTGTTTGACCCAACCCGTACCTACTGTAACACAGGAGGAAATAAGGATTGATAATTCCATAAATAAATTGTGCAAAATTTTGCATGTTGTCATGTGATTATTATGAATGTGTACAGAGACATTATAGGCTTATTTATTTAATAATTAAAAACGAAACGAACGAACATAAAAAACGAATCTACGATCAAATCAAATTCAAGTCGGTTGTTGCGTGTCTATTCCATTCGTAATATCGATCATTTGAGTTTGACATGGTTGTTAACTGTTGTAAATGACATTGTTATGGCCTAAAAAAAACAATAACTCATCACGAATAGAAGTAGGAGGCTCAGGATATCCTCGCGTGTCAGAGCAAGAGAACCGCGCTAAAACAAATACCAGCGTTGGAGTAAAATACTGATGTCAATGAACTTACATGACAATGCAGGTAATGATTTTAAAAGTCACTCGATTCTCGGCACCTGCGCCCTTTTCATTAAGCCTAAAATTTCAGGTCCTCTTACGTCTCTGAATTTTACTACCTAAAATTACATTAAGTGCCCGATCTCGACATGGGCTCGCTTCCTACGGTATCAGAAGTGGGATAGGTGAATACCGCCACGAGAAAGTTACATACTCACTGGCATTATAAGCCTGCTTGATGACCTGGATCTCATGGTTGGACATGGTGCACATGACCTCGATGAGCACGTCCTCATCCGTGCCGATGCCGGCCACGGCGTCATGGAGCTCTTTGGCGTAGAACTGAGGCAGTGGAGTCATCAAGGCCACTAGGATGTCTTCGAACTTGCCGCTGGTTTCGCTCTTCAGGTCTGAGATTAGGTCCTGGAAAGAGGATAGACAAACGTTAAGTAGATTGCATAAAATTGTTGCAATTTTAACACTTTACGAGTAATCGGAGTAATGGACCCGGGTATGTCCTTAAACTACGTCCAAAAGCTAAATATTGGCACTGTTAATGTCGTCTCGCTTTGTGTGCTAGAGCACAACAGCGGATGTCATTCCAGAAATAAAACAGAGCCCAACTGGGGAAGTACCTCCATCTTACAGAATACCGCAGCCAAATAACACTAATACTGAGTAGGGACTCAGTATTGTGTTCCTGCCGGTAAGGTTGTCAGACCTCACCGAAGATGCGGAGTGTTAGGGTCGGCAACGCGCGTAACACCTCTGGCGTTGCAGGCGTCCATAGGCTATGAAGACTGCTTAACACTTGGAGGATTTAACAACTGGAGACGCCTTGTCTGTAATTTTCTGTACAAAACAGTCTGCCGATTTTTGCGGGGGAGGAGCACGTCAAATGTATGACTATTTGTACGTAACGTACAAATAGCCATGTCAGATAAACGCCAGTCCGTACAATAGATATGAGCATTGGCCGAGGTTTTCGACAGAGGGGTAAGATCTTAAAGGCCACTCCAGTTGTTAAATTCTCCAAGGCTTAACATCAGGCGGGCCGTATGCTTGTTTGTAAAAATCGGACAGGAAAAGATTTAAAATAAGAGATCAACAGGATTCAAAATACGATTATGTAGTGACCAAGCATTCCCAACCGCTTTTGTGTTCTACAGTGGCAAAAATCTGTCTGTAAATGTAAATTTATTTGACAGATTGGATATTTTTTATGATTTAATATAAACGTCTAATTATGGCAGCCAAATCACAACAGTCAAGTAGGCCTCCAATTGCTTATAAATTAAATATTTCTACTATAGTTTAATACAAAGTAACTTAAGTAACGATCTCATGCTAATACAAATTTCATACAATATATAGTAATTTTCCAATAATATAATAGAATCAGAACCAATAGAATCACTTCATTTCTTTTCCTCGCCCAGCGTGTCGTGATTCTATTGGTTCTTAACAAACACATCCCTCGCTACGCATCCTCGCGCATCTCTGGTGTAAACACAGCATAAAGAAGCCAAGTAATGCATTACATTATTCATTACTAGGTATGAAAATTATTTCTACCTGAACCAGTAGCCCCAGAAAGAATTGATTTGTAAAGGTTTATACTAATTATACATTTAGCTTGTTATGGTTAATTAGATAATTAGTAACATTGACTCAAAACACGCCCAATTTCTAATACATGAATAGTTCATAATGGTAACCCAGTTCTAACAAAATGTCGTATCAAACCGGGTTGGCAAGCAGAATCAAATAGTAAAAAAAATAAAACTGGCTTCGTGACCAAAGAGTAAAGTAAGTATATAGGTATTCGTGACTTTCTTTCTTTGCCGTTGTAACGACAAAGCAATTCAAGATGGCCACCGAGCGGGAAAAAAAGGTTTAATCACTTTTCATAATAACAATCAGTAGTTACTTATAACTTTTCCTTGACTAGAGTTCAGTATTGATTCATCAACGTCTCATACATTATGAAGCGAAAGTCTTTGGACGCATGCCAAACTATTTGAATGTTTTCTTGGTAATACTATTGTGCGTGTCTCCCATGAAAGTAAAATGGAACCCTGGGATCGATGAAACGTTACGAGTACGTTATTTGAACCGTTTGTTGGACTATTAAGTTCAATTAGGTTAATTGGGAACCGTAATTAAAACTTAATGTGCATAACGTAAGGGAAGGTCATAATTTAAAAATTATACTGATTAAATTCTTAAACTTTTAAAGAATTGGCGAAGGGCATAAATATAGATTAATAGTACGTGTCGGTGTCACGCCTATTTCGGCTAACACACCTACATTTCCGGTTTGTATTTATATCATCTCTTATTATGACGCAATCGACAAATTTAAAGTGTGGTGTTCCTTCCGTAAAGCCGACACAAGAACACAAACAGAGATAGAATCCCCGTTTTTTTTATCAACTATTATCATGAATCGTTTCCGCGCCTATATAATAAAGAATAATAGGAATTGCTGCTAAGGTTGGGGCGTATGTCAACGACCACTGTAATAAACAGCGGTATTTAGATAAACGAACGGTATTTAAATGCATTACCTAGGGACATTACTCGTAAAACTAATGTCCGAAAGACTCGACAAGTCTTGAAGTGAATGCGACTAATACGTACAGAAAAGAAAGGCTCTCTTTTGTTGTAATTAAAAAAACAACCACGTGCGCGCAGCCAACGTCGACGACTATTTTTTGAGCACGAAGGTCGCATTTATTCTTCATAGACGAGCCCGAAACAGAGAATAACCACGCTTTTGACGACCGGTCTGGCCTAGTAGGTAGTGACCCTGCCTATGAAGCCGATGGTCCCGGGTTCAAATCCTGGTAAGGGCATTTATTCGTGTGATGAGCACGAATATTTGTTCCTGAGTCATGGGTGTTTTCTATGTATTTAAGTATTTATACATACTTATATATATCGTTGTCTAAGTACCCTCGACACAAACCTCATTGAGCTTACTGTTGGCCTTAGTCAATTTGTGTAATAATGTCCTATTATATTTATATTTATTTATTTATATTTATGACAGCAGAATAACAGAACCAGCTTTGTCCACATTCACAGATGGTGCTGACTTGGCTTCTATATGTATATGACTCAATTCCTAATTTAATGATCGTCTCATCAATCGATCATGACTATGATCACTCCCTAGTACTGCTTTTCTCTCCATAAACAGTACCGAAACTGGGAAATCTGATACACTACCGGGATCATTGTGTACCTACCTAGTCATGACTGGTTTCAACGACGCGTTGTCGCTGCTAGATGCTCGTACTACTGAACGAAAAATAACTGAACATGAGCACCTAAATGATGGCCTTCTATTTCCAAAAGCTTGCAGCAAACGAAGACCCCTCATTGTCATAATGGCCGAGTGGACCTAAGTAAGCCGAGTTGACTGTATCTCGAAAGGTGGTGGACGAAGACGCGTCGCCGTCATGATAGCCAAGTGTTAATGAACCCAACAGCTGACTTCATTGAATTGCGTTTCTGCTAACGGGATTGTAGTGCTTGTACTCTTACCTTTCCGTACAGCACAGCGTCTTGAACTCAAACGCAATGCGCAGCCACCGCTCGTTACTGCGGCGTGTGAGCATACCTGGATGATAGCCTTCTCGTTCGATCCGAAGCCATTCATATACTGTGCATAATAATAGTGAATGAGGACGTGTCGCTGTCATGATGGCCAAATGTTAATAAACCCAGCATCGGAATTCGTTGGATTGCGTGTCTGCTAACGGGATTGTGAGTGCTTGTATCCTTACCTTTCCGTACAGCGTCTTAAACTCAAACGCAATGCGCAGCCGCTGGTCGTTGCCGACGCGTGAGCACCTGGATGATGGCCTTCTCGTCCGATCCGAAGCCCTTCATATACTGTGCATAATAATAGTGAACGAGGACGCGTGACGCGTCGCTGTCATGATGGCCAAATGTTAATAAACCCAGCATCGGAATGCATTGGATTGCGTCTCTGCTAAAGGGATTTTAGTGTTAGTACTCTTACCTTTCCGTACAGCGTCTTGAACTCAAACGCAATGCGCAGCCGCTGTTCGTTGCTGCGGCGCGTGAGCACCTGGATGATGGCCTTCTCGTCCGTTCCGAAGCCCTTCATCGCCTTGCGAAGCACGGCCGCGTCCTCGCGGGGGTCGAAGGGGTTTACGGGGACCACCGTGGGTTTTGACTGAAATAATTGGAATGTTTTAGGAGGTGACATAATTTTATTAAAACAAATATAAGCTTAAATATTGTAACAATGAGTGTTCGTTAGGCATAAAAGATTCGTTAATTTATCACCATCTTACATGAATAACACTGAAAGGGCTTTTTGATATTGTTATATTGTTTCCGTCAAAACAGGAAGAAATACCCCTTTAGTTAGTATATAGAGAAGTAGAGGTAGGTGTGCTTTATGATTATTAATGTACACAGTTAGTTAGTGTATAAATTTAGGATAAAAAAATTAGTTCTTATTGTATTTTTTTTACAACTCTGGAAACGTTTTTAAAATTTACCTTAACTCACGTTTATTTATTTTTACTTTATATTATCATCACATTTGCCTATAGGTACAGTCAGCTGCAGGGAGAGATGACACCCCTGCATATAATCAGTCTATGCAGGGGGGTCACCTCTCTCTGCATCTGACTGTACCTATACTTTTACCTATTTCACGTAAGTAGCTAGAAAATACATCTATCTACACTAATAGTATGTGAGCGTAGATAGAGACTACAATGAATACGGTCCAATGACTCATTTATTGCCACATAGATAAATGATCTCCAAACAAAACTCCCAATAAGGAAAATTTTCATCCTTACAGCCGTATATTTAAGGTATTAATTTAAACAACATAGTATTCAAGGTCAGAGTTAGTAGGCCTTTGTTGTTTGGTGCCGACAGCCAAGGTGAGGGTCAAACCTGTGCAGTGTAAACAGATCCTTAGGCCTAGTACCTACAGGTAATGGGGACTGATTTTATGTTATTTGATTTAGAGGGGGACAGGGGTCGGCTAACTGCGGCTCGCGAGCCACATGCCACTCTTTGGAGGTACAACTACGGCTTTTCAAATCACTCAGGCTTCAAACCAAACATTAAAACCAACATTCAGCTCTTTCAAAAACTAGCGATTTCAACTGCAGATGGTTTTTATTCTTAAAAGTTTGGCGACCCCTAGTGTAGGATAATGTGCTTAGGATGGTATTCCACCTATACAATTTCTTAGTCTAATGTGCATTGCATCTCACTCTCTCATTAAGAAATTGAGCACACACATTGGACCAAGAAATTGGACAGGCAGAATACCATCCTTAGACATCTTATTGTGGCATGTATGGGACTGAGAGGTGAAATCAAACACAAGTGCTTACTCGCGAGCGTCTGTATTGTAACTAACTCAACATACATCGTCAACTTATGTATATCTATATCTTACACTACTACACACACCTCATCTGGGGGGTTGTTGAGAAAAAAAAAATTGATGTAAATTAATTTTTTTTTTTATATAAAACTATGTATACACTATCAAACATTTTGTTTTATTTAAAGAAATCTAAACATATCGATAGTACAACAAAACACAATTATGAAATATGTTCACATAAAGTCAAACTATTAATGTTAACACAACATGACAAAAAAAAAGAGCAGTGACACATGAGTCACTGGTTAAAAATCTTAGTCCTATTTTTATGAACAAGATCGATCTTACCATCTATTTCTAACTTAACATTTACTCCATCGTCCTCAATCACTTTAAAAGGTCCTTTAAAAAGATTATCAATTTTTTTTCCAGTTTCTGACTTAATCAAAACTAGATCATCCTTTTTATAAGTCACTGAGTTAGATAACTTATCATAATATTGTTTTCGTAATTCCTTAGATTTTAACAAATTTTCCTTGGCATCCTTATGAGCTATTTGTAGTCTGTATTTTAATTCTAGAGCATAATTATCGGGATTATACAGTGGTTGTACAGTTTTAATCAGATTACTAGGGATTTGACATTTCTTTCCGAAAACCAATTCAAATGGGGTATACTTTGTAATTGAATGTACTGTTGTATTGTATGCAAAGCAAGCTCCATGTGTCCGGGTGACCATCGCACTGAATTCTCATAAAAGCGGCTAAATGTTTGTGCATATTTTCCAAAGCACCTATTGATTGGTGGTGATAAGCGGTCGAATTAATCTTATTTATTTTTAGTAACTTACATACTTCTTCCATAGTGGATGACATAAACTCGGTACCTCGGTCCGTTGATATCATACCTGGAATACCGTATCTTAATATAAAATTACTAACTAGAGTTTTTGCTACGCTAATCGCATCCTTGCGTGGCAATGGGTAAGCTTCAATGTATTTCGTTAGCTCGCATTGTAACGTTAGAATGTACTTATTACCTTTTGTATCGGTGTCTAGCGGTCCAAGCAAGTCGAGGTATATTTTCTCGAATGCTGACGACGCTGTTGTCGTGATAACCATAGGTTGTCGTATATTTTTAGAGTACTTTGTTACTTGACATTTACTGCATTTTTTCACGAAGTCTCTGACGTCACTCTCTAAAGTTGACCAATAATATTTAGACTTGATGTTACTAACCATTCGGCGAACGCCGGCATGTCCGCTGGTTGGTAGTAAATGATAGTCGTTAATGATAACTCGTCTTTCGTCTTTGTCATCTATTCGGATTATATTTCCTAGGATTTTTATTCGCGGTCCGGACCAGTCTTTCATCGTTTTTATTTCATTTAACAATGTTTTTATAAATAACGCGTTTTTATCATTTTTTACCATACATAACTCGTCTATATTTATATTTCTACAGTAATCACTCAACATATTCACAAATACGGCTCGCGTGAAATGAGACATATAGTTAAGGTTTATGTAGAGACGTTTTTTATCCCTTGCGTACGCGAAACAATCTTTTTCTCTAGTTATTAACTTATTTTTTCTTAATTTTCTTAACTCGTGTTCTGATTCAAACAACATTTCTATTGAGTCATTAGGTTTTCTTAATATTTCCGCAATTCTCGGCTGATCAGACCTTGAATTCTCGGGTATACTAAGATCTCCTACACTCTCGTCACACAACTCCTCCTCTTGCCTCAACTTTTTACTCTGTTTCCTTGTCATAACTGTAACTTGTTCGCTCATACTTTTTAATTCGTCGGACGAAATTGAAATTCTACTTAACGCGTCTGCCACTACGTTCGAACTTCCTTTTATGTATACTATTTTATAGTCATATTCCTCTAATTGCAATCTAAATTTAATTAATCTACTTGACGGATCCTTCATGCTGAATAGGTATAAGAGTGGTCTGTGGTCCGTCATTATTGTGAACTGTTTTCCAAATAAATAAGGTCTAAAATAGCGTACACTCCAGACGATTGCTAAAAGCTCCTTTTGAATGACAGGGTAATTTAACTCGGCTTTATTCAAGGGTCTACTAGCATAAGCTATAGGTCTCTGATCTTTGTTACATAGTACCGAACCGATTGACCTTGAGGATGCATCTGTTTTCAAAATGTACTCATTTTCTGATGAAAAATCTGGGTATTGTAAGATAGGGGGAGTAATAAGTTTCTCTTTTAATTTATTAAACGAATTTTGGCATTCCTCTGTCCATTGAAATGGTATATTTTTCCTACATAATTTGTTCAATGGTAATGTTATTTCTGCGAAATTTGGAATAAATTTCCTATAGTAGTTGCAAAAGGCTACGAATCTCCTAACTTCATCACTGTTTGTTGGTGTTGGGTAATTCTCTAAAACTTTAGTTTTTTGCGGATCTGGTAACACGCCTTCCGCTGATACTACATGCCCTAAATAAAGTAGTTGTTTTTTCAGAAAATCACATTTTTGTGGGTTTACTCTCAAGTTGACCTTACGTAATCTTTCTAATACGTCGATTAAGTTTCTATTGTGTTGGTCCATGTTTCTGCCGAAAACAACTAGATCGTCCATGTAAATAAAACACTTTTCATATGAAAGTCCTGACATTGCTATTGACATTACCCGGGAAAATGCACTGGCGCTGATTTTGAGGCCAATTGGGAGCCTTTTCATACGGAATTGACCTTGACCTGATGAAAACGAAGTTATATTCCTACTGTCTTCGTCCAATGCTGTTTGATAATAAGACTGCTGTAAATCAAGATGGCTAAAATATATTGCACCTGACAGAGAATCTAAAATATCGGTAATATTTGGCAGTGGAAATTTATCGTCCTGGATAACATTGTTTACTTTTCGGTAGTCGATGACTAAACGCCATTTCTTTGTATTGTTGTCAGACTTTTTCGGTACTAATAGTATCGGACTATTCCAATCGCTTTTAGATTCTTCAATTATATCGTCTTTAATCATTTGATCGACTTGCCTATTAACCTCCGATTTCATTGACGCTGGCAACCTATACGGTTTCGTATATATGGGTTTCGTGTCCGGTTTCACAGTGATACTTTGGGTCGATACATTCGTAGTTCCTAATTTATCCCCATCTAAATAAAAAACATCGGCGTATTTGGCACATATTGACTCTATAAGTTTTCTGTCTTCGTCATTTAAATGATTTAACTTTAAAGACGACAATAACCTTTTAACCCTTTCTACTCCGTTGTCGCATTTTTGAAAGTTACAAATGTTATAATCACTCAAATTATCTAAAATAGGTTCAAAAATAGGTAATTTTATGTTTTCGTCACTTGTATTTAAAATTCGCACTGGTATTCTACTTTGCTTAACTCTACTTATACTTCCCGCCAAAAATACATTTTCGGCCAATTTTTCGGAGTTTATAACGTAATCCTTTCCTAAATCGAATGATTTTACTTTAATTAAATGTATAGACTCACTTCTCGCTGGCAAAGATAAACAAGTTTCGTTTTCATTACTTCTTTGTATTCGTAACACACACCTTTGATTTCCATAATGCAAAGTAAGCTCGTCCTTTGTTAAGTCTATGATCGCATTATAAGTTCGCATGAAGTCTAAACCAAGTACTCCGTCCGCATGACACGGCATATCCTGATCTTGCAAAACGTGAAACCTATGCCTAATCTGTATCGTATTTCCGTCATGTAAAGTCACGTCCGCCACTTGTTTACTAGTAATACTGCCACCTACTCCTGATATAATAGTACCCTTCTCATATATCTGCGATTCTGTGGGAACGTTACTTTGTTGTAAAATTGATATACTTGCGCCATTGTCAATCATAAGAATAAGATTTTTTCCACCTACAGTAAAATTTACATAGTCTAATCCGTCACATATAGTTAAAACTTTATGCTCGAAAAAACTGAACTCTGTCTGTCTCGTCACTTGTCGAACTATGAGGGGTCTGCGGCTCGTGTGTATATGTATACACGTTTCCGCGGTGTCCACGACTCCTGCGAGTACTGGGATGTCCCCTAAAATTCGTACGTTGTCCACGGCCCCTGTGAAAATTATTACTAGGTACAGTACCTCTATTAGTGGGATAGCGTGGTATCCATGGGCTGTGGTAGGCTCTGGCTCGATTGGGTTGGTAGCTGGTGGGCCCGCGCCCACGCCGGCCGTAGCGCTGTGGCTGCTGGAAACTTCTTCTGTAGCCGTAGTTCATGTTCATGACTACTGGCTCGGGCTGGGGTCGCGCCAGCTCCTCGTCTTGGGCAGCTCTGACAGCTTCTTTTAATTCTGTGTATTCTCGGGCTGCTAAAATGGTACTAAGACGGCGGTTTCTCAAACCGTCCGTGAATTTCTTTATAGCTAAGGACTCGTTGATTGGTCTAAGGACATCGCGCGCCTCGGGCTTCCCGTCGGCTTGCGCTATCGTTAGGCCAATGAACAACTCCTCGATCTTATCACCATATTGAGTAATAGACATATCGCGCTGTGTTATGTTATTTAATTGTTCAAGTAAAGAGACTGCGGATTTCTTCGGCAACAAATATTTTTGTAGATCAGTCACTAAATCGACAACAGTTTCATAACTCGATTTAAGTTTTAGTTGCGCAATTTTATTAATTCTTGTTTTAAGGACAAATGAAATTAGTAATTTTTTCTCGCAATTTTCGTTCAATATACTGTCTAGCATTTCAATACCGGAGATCATTTTTTCCACGGTCTCCTCCTTGCCGTCCAAAATAGGTATTAAGCTGTTCGCTTCTTTTATTTCGAATTTTTTCTCCATTTTAATTGGTTTTTTCGGTTACACACTCTAAGACTTTATATTGTAAAATTTTACTATAAGCTTTATCTATTTTTTCACATAATAATTCTAAAATATAACACTCCTCGGACTCAGACAGATCATCTAAATTAACAGAAGTGATTAAAGATCGGTAGTCCTCATATATCAACTGTGCATTGTCAATTTTTTCCTGACCTTGTTTTAGTTGCCTTCTAGCCTCGCCTAATTTTCGTAGGTATATGCGTATATTTTCTAACTTATTATATATAGTCTGTAATTCTAAATTCATACCCTTAACATTTCCGACGCTTTTCACTCCCGACACTTTTCACTTCACACACACACACTATACGTAGAACGCCGCGCTTTCATCCACCGCTTATGCGCCTTCCTCCTCGTCGTCCTTGGCCGGAACTGACTTCCTCATGGACAGCCTAGCTTGCAATCGTGCCCAAACTTCTCTCCTGACTTCTTTGTGTATGTATTTTTGCTGTGCCTTCTTGAAAAACTTGTACAGGACGCAGCAACCGATGAGGGCGAGTACGACGAAAAGAACGCTTATAAGGATGTTATTGACCTTTGTGTGATGCTCGCTCGTGCCCGTCGCATCATTCGATCCAACCGCATTCTGGGTGATCACAACCTCTTTCTCCTCCTGTTTGCTGTATCCTTGCCCCATCACGCCTGAGTTACTGTATTTTTTCTACACGAAAATTGTCCATAATCGTATTAATAGTCTGCAGTACTGTCGCTTACGCAGCCCATATTGTAATAATCACGCTAACACTGAGGCGGCGAAAACGCTGACACTAACATCGTGCGGCCCGGCGGAGCCCGCGCTCGAGGTCACGGTCGCCATGTGGCATGTATGGGACTGAGAGGTGAAATCAAACACAAGTGCTTACTCGCGAGCGTCTGTATTGTAACTAACTCAACATACATCGTCAACTTATGTATATCTATATCTTACACTACTACACACACCTCATTATATACTCATTATGGTAACCAGTGTCATAACAGGTCATGGACTATTTAACAAACATCTTTTCACAACAGGTGTCACAGACAGTCCCCTGTGCCGAGGATGCATGGAGACAGAAGAAACAGCCTCTCACGTGGTGCTGGAATGCAGCGGAGTGACTCCATACAGGGCTAAACATCTCGGATCTCCGAGAGACCTCCCCGAGGTCCTACTTAACATGAAAGGTTTGATAGGATTCCTCGAGGAGCTGGGCTGGCAGGACTAGCCCACCCCCAACATTTCACGCAAAATAGGCGCAAGTCGTCGAGTTGCGGAAAATCGCCCGAATACAATACAATACTCATTATGTCATCAATAAACTAGCCGATGGATTCCTTAGACTGGGTATTATTGCTAAGGAATTGCATTTTAAAATAATTTTCTCAATAGGAAAATTACATAAACTATCTGCTAATTAATGTTAAATTAAATCATTGATGGAAGGAAATGGAAAGACGAGTTAATTACAGATTCAGCAGGCTTAGCACAGGAGCGCTGCGACAGTATCTCGCCCGCGAGATAGACTACCCGTCTCTTTGTAACTGTACTAATTAGGAAGGGACGAGTAGACTTGTACTGTCGCGACGCTCCTGTGCTAATACAGATCAATGAGTAAATCCCCGAAGTTACCACTATCCAGATCGAATCAACTAGAGCAGATTAGCAAGAAATAAAATCCCATTAGTCACACGCCAACAACTCCTACGTAATCGTTTGTGATAACTATACTTGGTTGATTCAACCGGAAAATCCCTTATTTGGCAGGAAAGGAGAAGAATATTGAGGGGACAATAACGACTGTTTGTGGTGATAATCGAGAAAGATGCGTTTGTAATCTTTATCATTTGTTACAAGTAGACAACCATTTTTTTTTATTCGGCGATTAACCCTAGTCACACCTAATGAAAAGTGAAGACAGAGGGCCTATGATGGAGCTCACCGGTTCAGTAATAGCTTATTCACTCTTACTTTAAAGAGGCCGAGTCAATTCATTCAGTCCGATGTGGTTTGATATTACCTAGCTATCTTTAAATTTATCATATTAATTAATAAATTAATGTACCTAATTACTATTTGGGTAAGTAAACATCGGACCACTTAACTGATTGACGAGTGTATTAGGTATATATATAACAAGACTACCAAGTACTTAGCGTTATGTAATTATAAATTGCAATTGCTGTAATTAATAGTTATATTTGTGATTGGTATAATGACTTTTATATTTAAATACTTTGAACTCCATATGTCGTTCAACAATGCGGCAGACCAGCAGACGTAGGTATGACAACTACTTAGAAAATTGCATAATATAGCGTGATGAATAGTCGTCTTGGTGACGACCAGCCTATGTATATACGAATTTTTTTCTCAACTAATCCATTCAAATCGGACCCTTTGATTCATAACATACATATAAGTAATCAAGGGTCAGACTTGTACTGGTTGGCAGTAGCGTTGCCTTCTGCAAGTGTTATGAACAATCCAGTGTTTGTACAAGAAATGTCGCAGATAATGTCAAGTGGCTGTTAGGTAGATAAGTAAGTACTATACTATTATAGAGATACATATATTACAGATAACAAGATTCATGTTGTAATAACCTATTATCCGATAATCTTGTTTGTACTCGAAACTTTCGCGATAAGATGAAAAGAGTAAATCGTTTTTAAAAATGTAGGCACCGACCTGCCCAAAAATGTTCACTTAGACCAATTTTTGGTTGACATAATATATATCATGTCTTGATGCATTAAGTCCTATCTTTATACACTCTACGGATACATTATAAGAGTATTCATCATCAGGCCTTGAGCATCTTTACAGATGATTCAAGCAGCATCTATGATCTAGCGTCAGCGCCGCTCGTATAGTAAACATAACATGGAAAGACAGGGTTACTAACGAAACTGTGCTGAAGGTAGCTCGGCTTCCTAGCATTACCGCGCTACTCAAATGGAGACGCTTGCGGTGGCTAGGGCATGTGCAGCGTATGGACAGTGCTCGTTTGCCCAGACAGACTATGCTGAGCCAAATTGCATTAGGCAAACGCAACGTGGGACGCCCATTACTTCGCTTTAAGGACTGCGTAAAGCGCGACATGGTTGCATGCAACAAACCGCGTTGAGTGGAGGAACGGCCTTTTAAGAGGTCGCAAAGCCCATGATAGGTCCTGGTTTCAAGACTTGGCCCGAAAACGGGCAATAAAACACAAGCTCGATGAGGGTCGCCCCGGTGCGGACCCTCAGTTTATTTGCCATAAATTTGGGCGATTATGCCGTTCAAGAATCGGTTTATATAAGAGTATTAATGAAGTCTATTTGACCGCGGCCGTCAAAACGTCCCACTTTATTGCTTTCCATAAGGATGTCTTGTCTGGATATTCATATAAAAATACAAGCAAATCTCGTTCTTATGGCAAGCGCCAAAATGAGACGTTTTGCCAGCCGCGGTTACATATTCATTATTGACATTTTGATGTCACCCGAATTCAGAAACTTTAAAAAAGAATACCAGCTGGTCAAATTAAAAGTTCGTTATTTGTAATAAAGATGATTAATGCCATTTACTACTTATTTACTTTTCAAATGTTGAGCAATATAACATATTTGCCTTGGAAAGCATATTTGGATAGATACACTAGGTATACGCGTCTACCTTTGAGGATTTCTTATCGCATCCTTAATAAGCCTTTTAATTTAGCAACAGAGGAAAGGCAAGAAAGAGCGTTATACACCAATATATCGGCCGCATTTCTTTCTAAAGTGACAAATAAAGTAAGGCATGACCATTTAAACCAAATATCAGGAGACTGCAGATAGTCAACAGCGATGTTTCTCAAATCCTACAAGAACAAAAACAGAACAGAACAAGTACCTTATAACGAAATGACTTGAACCCACGCCGTACGCCAATTGTCGCTCTATAGGCACTACGCATACTTGAATTTGATGTAACAGAGGACATATCAATAAACCGCACTGACTTTCACTATTGATACTTTTCTCTACCAAAACCAATCAATAACATCACACTACTTGAACAAGTGTTAAACTTCTCAAGGTTTGGACAAAAAGGTTTCTATTAAGTTTGAATCGGCTACATCCATTGTAGCGGGGGCCAGAGTTGAGACTGAATTATTGACTCGGTGATAAGTGTACAGTGGAGATGAAGTGAGCATAACAATGTAATTGCAGTCAACTACTTCTTGAATAGAGCTGACCATGTATTCCTATAGCTAACTGAGTGTTGGCAAACCATCTTACTGTGACCTAATCATCCATAACAACTACAAGTAACTAGAAATCACTATTATTTTGGTAACTTGTGTGTTCAACTCGCATGTACGCTGTGCCTCACTTGCCTGATATGTCATTTGAATAAGTCCTGTATGCTTGTAGGTATTCTACATGTTAGTCAGAGTTCTCCAAGTCACATGTGGCTAGTTATCGCTTGTAGTGTTCAATGAAATCCAATTGTTAATATTAATTGCAATTATTTGTAAGATCTCTTAATTCATTTGGAACCATAATAGTTATAAACATAAGCTGGTTGAAGTAGGTATTAAACCTTGGGAAAAGAATGTGGGTATGACTAAACTATGCTATGTGGGTATGAGCTCCTGGATTTTCACATTTCACTACTTAAATCAGAAGTTTTATACGGGCTTAATAAACTATTTGTGTAACATTTTATAATAATGTGAAAGTTAGTTACAATGATAGAATGAAATTAAAAATTATCAGCACATTAAATAATTATGTTCTAAAAATTTCTGATTACATTAGGAAAAGTAAATATAATACATTGATGTGTGTAATTAATTACAGGATAACATTCCGCCAAAAACAACTGATAAGAGCAATGGAAATGATTAATGTAAATACAAAATTTTATATTTTCAACTATAAAAGAAAAATTTCAAAGGAAATTATTTAAAGATAAAACAAACTTAACCCAGTTTTCATTGCTCTTGCATATAAATAAGTAATAAAAAGCCCTTGTTTTGCTTATCACAAATAGAAAAAGCCATCAAATAAATGAAAGAATGAAAAAGAGGTGATAATAAGACAAACAACATACCTTTGGTGTTGGTACTGAGCTTGATTGACCATAAGCATGTTGACTATGTGGCTGAGAGTGACTTTGAGCGTACCCCTGTTGCACTTGGGGTTTTTGGGCAGCTGGCGTGTAGCCTTGGTAAGCACTAGGGTACACTTGGGCACTTGGGTACCCTTGAGTGGCACTGGGATACCCCTGATTGGCATTTTGGTGGCCATGGGTAGCACCTGGGTATCCCTGATTGGCAGTAGGATAACCTCCTGGTTGTGGGTACCCAGTTTGAGCAGATGTTGGATATTGAGCATTAGACTGTGGGTAACCGGGTTGCCCTGTGGACTGGGGATATCCAGTGTTAGACTGAGGGTACCCTGAAGGTGGTGCCGGGTACCCCATGGTTGGCATGCCAGGCATAGGCATAGGATTGCCGAACGACTGCGGAGCGGCATTGTTAAATCCTATATTATGCATATACTGCTGCTGAGGATATCCCGATTGGCCCTTGAAATGAAATGAAAAAGTAACTTTAATGCAATCCAGTTCTAAACGTGACCTTCATTCATTGTGATAAACATAACAAGACTCGTTTCAATAACTAGAGCCAAGGGAAAGTTGATAAACCTAGGTACTTACTTGCTGGTAGGGATTCATTTTGGATACAAAAAGCACTTAGGTCCGCACTTCTAAAAAGCACTTGTTAAACTATCGTAACGGAATGAGGCTTATTTAAGAAATTTCGACACAATTACTTCCCGCGATTTTTCCGGTAATTCGGTACGTGTCGTGGGTTTCACCGAAGCCGCTTTTGTGACGTGTGACGAGATTATACGTTTTGTCTAGTGATTCACAAGACTTCTTTGGTTGTCATCCAACTTGTAGTATTCTACAAGCAAGTAAAGCCTGTTTGTCAATGAAATAAGATTTGTTTTATTTTAACATCAGAACCTGTTTGGATTTGTCAGAAAAATGACGTCATGGTGAATGTTCGTTCGAAAATCAACAAACATAATTTAAAAAAATGTAGGTGCGTTACTCAGAGATTTTTATTTACTCAAATAAATTACAGTAAGAAAATAAAAACTTAAAGATACTTAAACATATTACAGACTAAATTAAATAATAAAAAAGAAAGAAAATTAAAGGTTGTCTGGAAGAGATCGCTTTTTAGCATAAGACCAAAGAGTAAAGTAAGTATATAGGAAAAGAGAGCCCTCTTTAAGCATTGTAAGGAAACTAATTTTTGAAGCGCTATCTTTATTTTGTATCCGAAACTAGCTATGTATGTGTTCTTGCACATATACATTATGCATCTGTATATGTAGGTACTTTCGTACTACATAATTATTAGGTCTACTTGGGCCGTTTACAAGTTAATTTTTTGTTTGTTTTCTTGGAACTTTCATAGTTTTTTTGTTTACAAGATATCAAACAAAATACTAACTTGTAAGCCGCCCAAGTAGATAATCATCGTTTGTTTTCATCGCTGCATGAGCGCTAAGGAGGACGGTATTTTCTTCTTACCTTCGAAAATATCTAAACCTCCCTGCATTGCCTGGAAGACTATTAAAATCCACCTTCAGGTTTTGTAACATTGAAACTATTGGAATTCTAATTTCCCTATTTGAATTTAACTCGTGTTTAATGCTTGCTCCGATTTTACTCTGCTCTGCGCTTTAAAATTAATAGAGAAATAATAAGTTCATATAAATCATATATTTGTTTACATTTTTCGACAGTAAACAACAGTTGCTATATAACAACATTATGAATTAAGATAGGTCTTGACATACGAGGTATATGCAACCTTCTTAAAGTTGTATTCATGCCTTTAAATTGTACCAATTTTATGCTGACATCAGGGCGGCTACCGGGAAAATCGAAATTCGTCAATTGCGGGCATTTTTCTCTGTCACTCTAATTACGTTTTAGTGAGAGTAAAAGAGAAAGATGCCCGCAATTTGCGAATTTTGGTTTTCGCGGTAGGCCCCCTGGTGATGTAGTTTGCACAATCGGTAGTCAACTTTAAGCAAAAGTAGGTTATCGGATCACATTAATAGAAATCGCCGCTATCTTTACTATATTATATATATATATATATATTATATTTCTAAGTGTCGCCCCCCTGGAATACAATACTCACTGTTCCTCATGCCTGCATTGTTGTTTTTTTTTTTAAGAATGGCTTACACTATTAATTCTGAACGTAGCCCCACAACAAATGACATTATAGCTGTCAGTTGATATTGTTGACAGTTCAATATAGATTGACGTGTGATTTTTGTACTATTGGGTATTGGACTGAGATTGGGCTTTATAATTACTAAAAAGTATTTTTTTATTAATGAAATGCACAAAATGAATATTAAACCTGATTTAAGCAGCATTGATAGTTATCAAAAACTATTTTCTAAGTTAGATAACCCTGACGTGGTTTTTCAAAATTTTGTAAAGAAGTTGGCCAAATATCACTTTCAGGTCAAAGCTACAATACAGGTAAGAACCGAGTTATTTTAACATTATTTTTACCTCAATAAATAATTCACATCACAAAGTTTAATACCCTTAATTTTCTTTAGATTGAATTTGCCTGGAATCTTTTGTATTTTAATGTTTCTTTAAATATATGAAATTTTATTTCTCTTTCTTTTTCTAATCCTTTACGCTTATTTTGTATTTTCAGGATATATTAGAATGTAGAGAATCCATGGAGGCGTTGAGTGAGCTCAATGAAAAGGGTCGGGCAAAGATAAATCTATTGAGAGATGAAATAGAAAATATGGAATTATATGGGAAGGAAGCCTCTGATGATAAATATACTGCGGAACTGGCTTCCCAGAGGCAACAGCTGGCTATGTATGTGTTTTATACCTACCAATGTATCATAACTTGCTTGGTGACCACAGTGAGTGAACACATTTGGGTGGTCTTGAATTTGCTTAATTGGCCTACTTTAATAACTTAGTTCTGACAAAGACAATTTTTTCCCTTAGAATTAAAAGATTTTATAGTATCTATGCTCTTTTTGTAGAATCTATGCTCAAATCTTGGTACTATGTAGCCGAGCAAATTATGCAATCCACTAAAATGCAACTGACAAGGTTCTAAGATGAGGAAATAGTTCAATCTCATAATATTATAATAATGACTCTTTTAAAATAGGTTGTTTTTATCCCGTTGTCTGGCAAACTTCTGCAGTGGTAATGCAAAATTGAAAGTTAATTAATTGACAGAAGTTTAAAATTCCAACAATTCAAAATGATGTTTGCCAGGTAAAGGGTTCATTGATTGCACTTTTTTTTAAATATATTTCAACTTTACATATATCTTTTATTACAGCCTTCTTAAAGAGTTCAAAGATGCCAACATTTCTAGCATGTTTGCAATAGAGAAGGCTCAGCGGGAGGAGCTGCTCAAGCCGCCAGAAGGAGATGAATCAGCTCTTAGAAACAGAAAGAAAAAAGTTGACCGTGATGCATTGCTTGAAAAATCTTCAGGTATGTCTTACACTCTCAAAAAATGTTTTTTTCATAACTAGGACCATGTGCATTTAGCCTTGCAGTCTACCTTTGGCCTTAACCAGAACTTAAACTTGACATATTGTACAAATGTATTTATTTAGCCTATTTATTCCACTCTTAAGAAACATTTTCAGTTTACACATTAATTTCTGCCATTCCATTTATGGTTGTTGGCACTTAAGATGCGTAACGAACGGGCGCTTACGACAAGGAATTTTGTGAATTGACCTGCCTGTGCCTATTTCTGTCGCATTGCATGCACATAATTATATTGCTATCCTGATCGCACAGTGTAATTTCAAATCAACATTAACACCTGGCCTTATGAGCGGGACAGCAATATGATTATTAAACAAGTGCGATAAAGATAGGAACAGGTGGGTCACAATGTACGAAATTCTTTAAGTGCTAAGCGTCCATTCTTTAGCACCGCAATAGTATTGGAACATCGTTAATAATAGCGTAGAATGAAACGCCATATTTATACACTATAAATTGTCTCTCAATCTGGTGTGCCAGTTGGCAAAGGCCTTCTCCAAGGATTTCCACTGTTGTCGGTCTTGGGTAGTTACCAAAACTTCTTGAATCTGTCTTGTCACGCATTAAGTGCCCTGTCCATCTCCACTTCTGTTGGGCAAGTCAATGTAGTGGAGATGGACAGACTCATTGTAAAAATAAATAAGTATGAAGGAAGGTTTTAATTATATATTGTCCTGTTCTTCTTTTCTCTTTTCAGTAACACTAGCAATTAGCATGCCTTTGGATCCTGTTTTGACTTCAATCATTCTCTAGGAATTTTGTTTTTATTTCAGGTGTGACTGAGCAGCTGCTACAAATCAGCAGACAGTTAGCTGACACAACACAAAGAAGTCAGAATACGCTCGACAGTTTAGTTTCATCCAGTTCTACTGTTCATGTAGGTGCAAGTTATTGTTGTCCAGTCCGTGTTGTAGGTAGTTGGTTTTTATGTGAATAATCATCACATCCATGTGTCTGATAACCATACATCGGGGTTTTCGGTGCGGGAATGTTTTACACTAGCCAAAAAAGAGGTAAAAACTATAAAAACTGATAGTATTTTAATATTTCTAAGCACATTTGGAGCTTACTGTCTATTTTTAATTCATAGTTTGGTAATTATTTTACAATAAACAAAGTTATAAATACGCAATAACATTCCCGCACCGAAAACCCTGATGTATGCTGATAACACATTGATCCGGATCCGCATCCGGTTCGGTGTGTAAGCTAGACAGCGCTATGCACATATATGTATAGCGATGTTTCGCTTGCACACTGGAGCAGCGTCAGGATCCGCATTTAACGTGAAGGCCGCCTTAAGTAAACCTCAGCATAGTGCATTCCACAGCCGTAGCCGGAGCAATAAAATTTCCTTTGAAACCGCATATATAACCAGCAGTATATAATAATGGTATTTATTAGAAAACTAACAATCTCTTGTTTGACTGTACAAGTTTACATGTAGGTCTACATTTTAAAGCTAGTTTGTAATTGACAGGTGGATTTTGTCGATTTGATTTATATCTGTCAATCACAAACAACACAAAATTATATTTGATGTTATTGTATTGTATATTGGTAAATACATTGTATGACCATGACCAATTGTGTTATTGCAGGGAACACAATCAGAGCTTCAGAACACAGCGGGATCTATATCAGAATCTAGCAAGCTGTTGAAGAAATACGGACGCAGGGAGTTCACAGACAAACTCATTATGTTCTTTGCATTCCTTTTTTTCTTGGCTGTGTGTCTATACATCGTTCAGAAGAGACTGTTTTAGTTTTAACATGCCATGACTGGTACTATACTGTTTTATAGACAAATGAACAATTTTGGTACTATACTGTATAGACAGACTGTGATTAGACAAATGAAAAATGGATAGCTTATGTTTTATGTTGTTTTTACAGCTGAGCATATGAGTGACTTAGATTAGCACGAACCGTGTTTTTTTTTTCTCGGGACCTTAGAGGAATTTTGTAGTATTTACTGTTTGTTATTGTTTATTTGTCTATGATTGTAAGTCTAGACATGGAGAAATAAGTAAGGATAGAGTACATCATCATACATCAGTTTTCTTACCAGAACGCGGGTTATTTCGTAGTCGACATCTAGCGTCGAGTAGTGGATTTATCAGTACCGCTACTTGACACCGAGTCACGGGTGTCGCGACTAACGGAAAATGTATTGCTGAAACAATTTACAACTAATATTACAAGCAGAAGTTGAAAACAGAGTTCCGGTTAATTCAGTTACATTATTAGCTGAAAATTGTTGAGCATTTGACTTTTTGTTCGTCGCGACACCTATTGTTAAGTAGCAGTACCTACTGATAAATTCGTTACTTGGCGCTAGATGTCGACTAGGAAAATAACCCTCGTTTTTGTAAGAAAACTATGTATGGAGTTATAGCACTCTATCCTTACTTATTTCTATATAGATGTATAGGTGAAGATGATGCTGATGGACGACTGTATTTAAAATATTTAATGTGTGCTTGTAGAATGTATTTTTTCCAGCATTTGCTGAATTGTTTATATAATGGACTGCTATTTTAATTTGTAATGATTATTATGCCTAAGTTTTGCAATTTATTTGTAAATATTTTGTAAATATAGGTCATTTAAATAAAATATGTTTGAAAGGATTTTCATTTTCTTTTTACAATTTTAAATAGAGTTACCAAGTTACACGCTAGATGGTGCTCGTCCGATTGAAAAACATCGCGCTATTACGGATTAATGACATCGACTACATACAGTTGTGCTTTAGTATTTTATGCAACAGTTGTATAAGAAGGGTCAAAAAAGGCGAGTGGCGTGAGTTACAATGTGAGCCGGAGCCGAAGGCGTAGGCGAACATTGTAAAGGAATAAGCCACGAGAATTTTTTGACCTACTTGTACAACGTTGCATACAATATTTTTCCTACGAGTCAACAAAAATAAATCTTAATTTAGGTAAACAAATTACAGCAAAAGTATATAGCCAAGACGCGCGAGCATACCTTGTTACGCGCCCAGCCCGCCCCGGGCCGCGGCCGGCCGGTCCGCGACACCTCCTCGTAACTCATGAGACCCTGGTACTTGCTACTTGCAAAATTAATTTTTTGGACAGTTTTTTCTCAATTTTAGCCACCGTAGCCTACGGAGACTAACAAGCAACGCTAAGCGGTCTTCGTAGTCTATGGGTGTTGCTATATTACGGGTGTCACATGCGTGTTTCTGACTTATGAAGTAATTATTTTTACTATGCAACCAAATGAATATTTTGTACGTTGGCAGCAATGCACTTAGTTTAAAACTGTATTCGTTTTGGTTTTGTTAGGTTGGTAGCCATTAATCGCAGTAACATTATAGCTTATAAAAGCACAAGAGCTTTTATGAGGAATAGACAATATAGACTTTTCTTGAAACCTTTTATGTATGTTCTTATATTCGTGTTAATTATGAAAGGTGGAGGTAAGGAAAGAAATCTCCATATACCAAAAAGTGTCATCAAAAAACCTTAAATAGGTGGCGCTACAATACCTAGAGTACTTGAACAAAAAATCAAATCATAGACAGCGCACTTCACTCCGTCAATAACGCCGAGGTTCTTAGCTACTCTAGCGCTACTGTGGAGATATTTGGAACTATTATTTATAGCTAACAGCTGGACACTTTTGCAACAGTTCTACCATAAGAGATGTCACTCCTCTTAATTCCACACTCCATAGTGTTAATGAATGCATAAATGACAGATAACAGTAGAGGAGTAGGAAATAGTATTTTATGCAACAGTTGTATAAGAAGGGTCAAAAAAGGCGAGTGGCGTGAGTTACAACTGTATTCGTTTTGATTTTGTTAGGTTGGTAGCCATTAATCGCAGTAACGTTATAGCTTATAAAAGCACAAGAGCTTTTATGAGGAATAGACAATATAGACTTTTCTTGAAATCTTTTATGTATGTTCTTATATTCGTGTTATTGAATGCATAAATGACAGATAACAGTAGAGTAGGAAAAATTTATAATACAACTTTTTATTTAGGTACATAATTAATAAACGAATATATAACCCTGCATTCTCTGTGGATAGCTTCCAAATTTCCGGTTTTTTTTTCACTGTATTTAACTAATTTGAATTTACGAACCCCACTGATTTGATTGCTTACCTACATATATGTACACCCAGCTGCAAAAGGGCATGGCCACTTTATGAATAAATTCCTTTCACAATGCGTCCATGCAATTTTGCAGCTCGCTATAGATGCGATCAAATATGTTCGCCGAAGATCTCATAAGCCCTATTGACGTTGTCTGTTATGTCCTTGGCGGGGAGGTCCCGAGTAGCGACCCAGGTGCTTCCACTGGAGCCTTTCTTGTACGCATCGATCACACCCTGGGCTGCTGATTCCATCCTGTAAACAGTAAAATGTAAGAATGTCACAAATCTAACCAATTTTTATGACAAGCGTTAGTGTGGTTATTTGGCTGAGTAATTATGGTAAAATAACTATTTAAAATAAACGTTATTATACAAAATTTATACGAAATCAAAAATCTTGCCGTTCCTATATTTACCCCGAAACCCCATGGGGTAATTTCCAATTACGCGGAGGAAATGGAGACACTGAAGATTTTCAATCTAGAGACAATGTTCAGGTTTTTTACATCAAGACATACCGATTACAAAATTAAAAACTATTTCAAGTTCAATCAGTATGTGATAGCAAAGAGAATTTGAAATAGAGGTGGATTATCAAAGAAAACTTTGTACCCACGGTAAATTTACTGCCATCTTTCGACACATGATTAAAACTTTTAGAACGCCATTTGACTTTGATCCTTATTCTTTCACTGATGTGTGTTAAATTAGTTAAATATCAAAAAGTGGCGCCTCTCGATGAGCTACATTCATAAACTTAATATTGATACACCCAGTCAAAGAAGAAACTTTGCGTTCGATTTGTTTTACACTGCTTGTGTATTACTATTGGTGACACGATACTCCATTCAGATGAATTGCACTCGTCGTTGACAGGACTTTTATCCTTCATCGTCACATTACCTTGGAACGTGCCTAAATTTCACACGCTGATGATTTCGGCAAAGCCCACACAGTTTCACCGGAACCAGTCTTTCTTCAATATACCTTTAGGAAATTACAATAGACAGAACCTATTTTGAACCTATAGAATATAGTGAGTGCTTAAGGTACGTACCGTTGTAAAGGGAATTCGTGAATTACGTTGGAGACGCTTTCGCCATCCACGTTCTTGTCGAGCGATCCTAGCTTCTGACCGCTGAGGAGACTAGTGTCGGTGGCTCCAAAACACATTGCCAGGACGCGGACGCCCGTCTTCTCGTAGTAGTCCTCTTTCTGAAATTATTTTTACGTAAGGTATGAAGAATAGGCACCTAAACGGTCTTGGCGGTCGTAAAATGTTGGCGGAGAAGGGAAAAAAATAAGCTGGACAAAGAAAATCACAAACGAAAAAGAGTAGATAAAGGGAAAGCAGAAACTACCTACATTAGAAAAGGATATCTCTGACTAGTCTCACCACTGATTATCGTGACTTCGATGGAAGCGTTGCAATAAGCTTCTCCAAATGAAGAATCAGCAGCAGTCTAAAATTCTGTCTTCTTAAACACCAGCTGGCTTGTTCTCCAAAATATTATGGTTTTGTCACAAAAGCTGAGAACGCCTAGGCCTAGGCCGGTGCACCGCGGCCCCATCCCGCCAAGATGGCATCGGATCAAGAGCGTGATGGACGTGTGACACGACGCGCATGCGCATCCGAGCAGTGTGACAGTACATAGACATTTATAAAAAAAATACATACGCCTATACAGTTGCTGAACTGGATAACAGCTGCCTTGGTGGCCCAGTAGATGGGCATGACGGACCTCTGGCAAAGGCCGGCGATAGAAGCTATGTTGATGACGGTACCACCTTTACCGCCTTCGTCTATACGCATCAGCTCTAGGGCTTTCAAGGTGCTGGTGATCAGAGCAGTCTGGAAGTATATTATGTAAATAAGTTTGGTTTGAATAATGGCAACTAACAGACAATAGCAAGAATTACTAGCAGCCTGAGAATTTCGTGGTCGGAGGTTCAAACCAACGGGTTTCTTAGATCGTAAGTAAGAAAACTACGAAATATGGGTATCATCTTATCTAGTTCGGATTCCTACCTATTAAAAAAATAATAAAAACAAATAAATATTATAGAACATTATTACACCAATTGACTAAGTCCCACAGTAAGCTCAATAAAGCTTGTGTTGAGGGTACTTAGACAACGATATATATAATATATAAATAATTATAAATACTTAAATACATATAAAACACCCATGACTCAGGAACAAATATCCATGCTCATCACACGAGTAAATGCCCTTACCAGGATTTTAACCCGGGACCATCGGCTTCATAGGCAGGGTCACTACCCACTAGGCCAGACCGATCGTCACCGTTATATTAACTTAATAATCCTTTAACCCATACTCATACTCATTTATTCATAAGGTCAATTTACATAACCATACGCAGACTTCAACCACTCCGTAGCCAATGATAATCGGACCTGTGGAGCGCGAAATCCGACTCACATTGAGGTAAGTATTCGGTTAATTTTGAATTCCCGTTTGAATTTACACACAATGAGAGTCTTAAACAGGACTTACCACGTTAATCGAAATTTCTTTCTTATACACGTGTGGGGCATCGTTCATGATGCCAGCATTATTGACTACCAGGTCGAGGCCCCCATGGCCCACTACGACGGACTGGAACGCTGCGAACAGCTGATCGTCGTTCGTGACGTCGCACTGGTAGAACTTGCTCTTATTGGCGCCATATTCAGCGTTTAATTCGTTTTGGAACGCTGTTCCTCTAGTCTCATCGATGTCCAGAATGGCGACGTGCTGCGAAGTATTTTTAAATTTGCTAAGTATTCAGTTGGGAAAAATGTAGAGTCAATGCTAGGAAGATGATGATCACGTAACTTGACTCAAAACACAAAAGGTTGTGTGGGTCGACTCCTCGGTGCTCGATAGTTGTAATGACTATGATTAAGAAAAAATATTATATCACTTTGTCATCTGTGTATATGCTCCAGCCTTTAGTCCGTGGTCTACACGACAAAAAATGCGATTTACGGCAAATGATAATGATGGAATTTCCTTTTGCACAGTTGCTCCTTTTGACTCACATATTGATTTAGAATTGGGAGCCAATCGAATTCTTAATGCAATTATTTCCCAAAATTTTTGTAAAAAGAAAATATTTCTGATATTTAATTGATATGAAAAGGTATCATAAATATAAAACATAAAATAAAAATGTAATATTAAAATTTGGCGTTTAATTTGTCGAATAATACCTATATTTTTTATTTATTTTAATATATATAATACAAAAGTAATAATTTCATGAATAACCTTAATATTCCTCTTTACAAATACAATGTACTTATAAATATTAGTCCATAAATGTTTTTTCCCTTTCATTTACTCGATAATGATACCAAACTTAATACAGAAACCTACACAGGTGCTTTCTTTAAGTTACGAACGATTGTATGAGACAAATAACCCCCTCCCCCTTTGCCACGGTGCCAAAAATCAAGGTGGTTCTCCTTTCTAAAATGATCTAAGAGTTCTACGGACTGTCTACGCAAAAGGGTATCTCATCATTATCAAAACCAAATAGCGTAAGTCGCAGAGCTGTAGCTCACATCGATCGTTGTAACCTATTCAGCTTGTGGTCAAAAGTGCCCCCCCCCCCCCCAAGTCAAAATTTCGATTGACTCCCCTTCCTAAATCAATTTGTGAATCAACAGGCCGTATAGGTAATTAGGTAAGTGTAGACCAAGGACCTAACAAAAATACGGCAGATCAATGAGAGCAACACATTCGTCGATATTCTTAGCTCTATACAAGCACTAATTATGTTGCAGTTCGAATATGGTCCGAATACCTGTCTTTGTTTACGAACCGAATCTTAACCGATGAGGTGATGCAGATAAACACGTAAGTAGATAGCCACGCAATCGTTGTTGTTCTAGCTGCCAGTTTTAGTTCTAGGTTTGGAATTTGAGAACAATATACCAATAATTTTTTATGGAGTGAGAAACAAATCCCTCAATATTTGACACCTAAATAGTTTGTGAACATATTTAAAATTCAACTATAAAACGAAAACATCAGATAACGAAAGAGATAAGCAATTTTATTTGTTTCCTAACTTTAATTATCTAATCTGTAGGTTTTTAATCCCATTAGCAAAGTTCTCCTCACACCACCTACCTTCGCTCCTTCAGCCAGCAGCAGCCTCACCATCCCTGCGCCCACGCCGTTAGCGGCGCCCGTTACAAGCGCGACCTTGCTGTTCAAGTCGTGCGCCATGCTGCGTGCGCGCCGCTTCATGAACTGCTACTGAATGCGCAAGATGTCTAATATTTTTACAATCTAATCTAATACGCACAATCACCTGATTGATAAATTTGGGTAAGTGCGTGTCGGAAAGCAAAGGTTGTTATTTACATTACACGACGTATCTACTTGACCGAGACGGGTAATTATGTAAGAATAACATTATGCACTTTCCGAAATAGAGTTCCGAAGTGTGGATGTTGTCGGTACCAATCGGAAATGTTTCACAAAATTTTCTTTTCGCTAGTTAATGTTTCCGACAGTTGTAGGAAAATTAGTTTTAGAAATGAACCGGAACTACCTACCCTACCCAAGGGAAGGTGTATCTATAATATATCTTCGATGGGAATAGATTTTAAATAGTTAGGTACATGTACCGATATGTACCAAGACGCAATTCCAAGAATCTAAGGTTCTTTTGAATTTAATCTTTAAATTCGTGGGTGTATCATCTTTTTCTTATCACTCGAACCATCAAACTGGTGACCGAAGAAAATGCTCGAGTTGCTTAAGAAAACACCCAAATCACCATACACGAGCCTTTAAAAAATAAGGAGTTCCCTCAATTCCTCATGGATCCCATCATCAGATCAGAACCAAATTAAAATGGGACCAACTTGGAGGTAACTCCATTCAAACAAAAAAAGAATTAAGTACTAAAATCGGATCACGGGTGTCGGAGTAATCGGAGAATAATAATAATAACCACAACCGAATACAGAACCTCCTCCTTCTATGAAATTGAAGTCGGTTTAAAAAATCTGAATCGCGCTATTAAAAGTTAATAACACCGACTCATAGGTATTAGGTATTAGTTATTTGTAAGAACACCTTCGTCTTACACGCAAATGGGAAAAACAATTAGAGGCTAATAGAATGCTGAAACTTCTTAAAATTAAATAATTAATGTTTTTTACCGAAATTACTTTATTTATCTTAAAATAAAACGAATATATTTAAAACTATTTATTTAAATAATTAAATAAATAACATTAAACCCTGTAACCTCCGTGTGTCGTTTTCAGCTTTCACGATTTAGACACTTATTTTAACTAAATAGGATTTATAATCCTCACTTAATTTGGTTCCCTAACTTTATGAATGAATTCCATTCCTATATGTCCATACAATTTTGCAGCTCTAGCTCGCTGTATGCGGTCAAATATCTTCGCCCAAGATGTCATATGCTCTATTGATATTATCAGTAATGTCCATGGCGGGGAGGTCCCGAGTAGCGATCCAGGTGCTACCACTACAGCCTTTCTTGTACGCATCGATCACACCCTGGGCTGCTGATTCCACCCTGTAAACAGATGGGCAAATTCAATAAACACGGTGTCGCTTTCAGTGCGGATCACACCCAGTGGCAGATTTGCCCTACGCCCCAGTAGGCCTGGGCCTAGGGTGGCCCAATATTATGGGCAGCTACCCATATGGTAGCTAAAAATGGGGCGGCTAGTACTTACTACAGGCCCTGAGGCCTAGGACGGCCAACACTGCAAGTGCGCCACACCTACGTAGGCCAAATAGGCCAATCATAGGGAAAAGTGGGGGAATTGAAAACGCTTAACTTCCAACGCTCTAAAATAATATAAAAATGTCACAAATAGAGACAGTTTGGTTATCTGGCTAACTAATTTAAATAAAATAAGTATTTACAATAAACGCTATCATACAAAATTCGGACTATATTAAAAACCTTCCCGTTCCTATTTACCTACCCGAAACTTCCGTAGTACTTACTATCCGTAGCTTCCGAATCTTACAGGCACATTAAGGCCTCTTTATGTTTGTGTTAAATATACTCTAGATTTTGTGTGCAATTAGAAGTACTATATATGTCACTGTTCCCAATTACCCGCCGTTCCCAATTCCCATACCTACCCCTATCATTTAACCCGCAGTATCTATATGCAGCCTGGCCTAAAGCAAGTTTCATTCATAACTTTATCATGTCACGCTAACTGTGATAGGTATATTCAAAGTCATCCAGTCAGATTCGTCTCCTTCCAGGCTGGTATCCATTATGCTCGATGTGCTCAATAGAGAACAGGAGCATCTAGATGCTTAGACCCTTTGACCCAGCGCTCGTTGTGCGAATCTTCAACGATCTGAAGCTTACAATGATAAACTTAATATTGATCCCCCGAGTCTAAGAATAGACTTTGCCTTCGATTTATATTTTACCGCTTGTATAATTATGGGTGATGCTCAATTCAGATGAATTGTTTGGCATGATGCCGATGGTTGCTCTGCACCGCTCATCGTTGATAGGACATTCATCCTTCATCGTCACACCTTGGAATGTGCCTAAATGTCACGCGCGGTGTGGTTGTGCGAACCAGTCTTACTTCAATATTTTTTTAGGAAATCACAATAGGTTGGGTTAGAGAATATATGTAGTAAGTACTTAAGGTTGTACGTACCGTTGTAAAGGGAATTCGTTAATTACGCTGGAGACGCTTTCGCCATCCACGTTCTTGTCGAGCGATCCCAGCTTCTGACCGCTGAGGAGACTAGTGTCGGTGGCTCCAAAACACATTGCCAGGACGCGGACGCCCGTCTTCTCGTAGTAGTCCTCTTTCTGAAATATTTTTTACGTAAGGTATGAATAATAGGAAAGTACCTAACGGTCTTCAAATGTTGGCGACGAAGGGAAAATAAGCTGGACAAAGAAAACCATAAACGAAGAAGAGTCGATACAGGGAGAGCAGAAACTATAATGCTTAACGTTTGTTTACCTGTTTTTATTTTTATCATAAGTAAGTTATAAGCCTGGTAATGTCGTCTCGAAGTTTAGTAGAGAAGGTACCTTACGGTGGAGTGATTGAAAATTCCCAAAAAGAACTAGTCAATATGGTAAAAGAAGATTGGTAGGGAAGTGTATTAGCTAATAAGTTCGTGTAATACTAAAAACTCTATACTTATGGACAACAAAGTCTAAAATACAAAAAAAAAAATATTTATTTTATTCAACTATTTAACTAACTAATGTGGCTGTAGCGCACGCCACGTATAAGCATTCGGAAAGAAAATAATAATAATTTCAGTTCTATGCTTAGTAACGAATTTTGTGACACTATAAATGCCAAAATTCATGACTATGTGTTTAAAACACCAAATCCAAGTAGCCTGCTATTATCCCAAAGTCCAAAAAAAAATCTCCATATGATTCAGTTGCATGCATGGCCATAGGATTTCTGAAAAAGCGGCCAAGTGCGAGTCGGACTTGCTCATGAAGGGTTCCGTACTATTTATGACGTATTAAAAAAAACTACTTACTAGATCTCGTTCAAACCAATTTTCAGTGGAAGTTTGCATGGCAATGTATATCATATATTTTTTTTAGATTTTTCATTCTGTTATTTTAGAAGTTACGGGGGGGGGGGGGGGGGGGCACATTTTACCATTTTGGAAGTGTCTCTCGCGCAAACTATTCAGTTTAGAATAAAATGATATTAGAAACCTCAATATCATTTTAAAGACCTATCCATAGATACCCCACACGTATGGGTTTGATGAAAAATGTTTTTTTGAGTTTCAGTTCTAAGTATGGGGAACCCCCAAAATTTATTGTTTTTTTTCTATTTTTGTGTAAAAATCCTAATGCGGTTCATAGAATACATCTACTTACCAAGTTTGAACAGTATAGCTCTTATAGTTTGGGAAAAAAGTGGCTGTGACATAATCGGACAGACAGACGGACATGACGAATCTATAAGGGTTCCGTTTTTTGCCATTTGGCTACGGAACCCTGAAAATGCCAGTGCCAATACACGACGCATTGCCATTGGTAATATATGAGGTAATCGAACCTCAAAGCCGCTTGTCTTCTATAGCAACCATAATAAATAATTATTGACGGTTGATACCACCTTAACTCCAAAATATCATTAAGTAGTACTATTATTTATTCTGTGTACAATAAAAGCAAAAAATATTCAATTTTGTGGTTTAACATAAACTATCAGAAATAACATTTTCACCTCTAAATCTGTATCGTTTTCTAAGAAATAAATTTAAAACTTGCAATCAATCGTGAAAATTAAACAAAACTTTATTTTTAAGAAATTGATTGGTATCACATAAATCGATCGATAGGTATCAAATGTTTCGATTAATCGAATATAGCAACCATAACCGTAGTATTATTAATTAAAATGAACTATGTAACTTATTTCAGCAACATAGTTTTTAGGTAAACTTAAAATGTTTGTTTCGTAAAATTACTCATATTACAACATTACTTTCAACAAATAATAGCTCCGTAACTACACAAATCAGGAGGCCGATTTTTTGTGTTATCGATTACTGGGATATGCTTAACTCCATCCCAACCATATGGTACCTTCACCCATGGAACCTCACATTTATCATCGGTTATGAGTGTAAACCCGCTAAATCCATTTTTGACATTTATTTATTTTTAGCTTTAATGTCTATAAAAATACATAAAAATTTGTCTGTTTTCAAAAATGGATTTATTAGGAATAGTAGGTATACCTACACTCTTAACCAACGTTATATAAAAAATACATACACCGATACAGTTGCTGAACTGGATAACAGCTGTCTTGGTGGCGCAGTAGATGGGCATGACGGACATCTGGTAAAGGCCGGCTATAGAAGCTATGTTGATGACGGTACCACCTTTACCGCCTTCGTCTGTACGCATCAGCTCTAGGGCTGTCAAGGTGCTGGTGATCAGAGCAGTCTGGAAGTATATTATATAACTAAGTTTGAATAACGGCAACTAACATACAATAGCGAGAAGTACTAGCAGCTGAGAATTTCGTTGTCAATGTTCGAACCAACGGGTTTCTTAGAGCGTAAGTTAGAAAACTACGAAATATGAGCAGGCGTGGCGCACTGCTTTGGAACGGATCATTTTTTATGCATTTTTATATAGCTTGGATAGATTTTGAATTAGGTAAATTACCTATGTATTTTATATTTCCTGTAGTAATACAGACGACTGCAGCAGTATTGCAGCACGACAATACTGCGGACTGCATTACTTGCGGACAGCATGGAGTACACTCTCTGCTCTGCTGCCGACTGTTACTGTCTGTACTGCTGCTGCAAAATGTCAAAATCGACATCGACGAGCAGCAGCTTTACTGCTACAAATGTCAGATGGGCCGCAAGTAATGCAGTCCGCAGTATTGTTGTGCTGCAATTCTGCTGCAGTCTATGCTTTAATATATGTTAACCTAGTAAGTTAAACATAACATAATAATAGATGACGTTACTCCCTTCGGATGGTGTCAACCCTAACGGTAGTCACGCTCATACCACGCCTTTCGAAAGAGCTCGATCCAATTAGCAACGTTTAGGCACGTTCGGTATACCTAAACTGGGTTTTTTTATATAGTGACGAACCTTCTATACGTAGTACTATTATGTATTAGTGATATGATTATCATCTGATCTAGTTCGGATTTCGTTTCGACCTATTACATTTTAACTTCTTCTTCCCTGTCGTATCCTCATGGCTGAGGGACATGACGACTGTGGACACTCTTCACCAGTGCTCTCCAAGCCGCTCTATCTCTGACATTTCTGTCCGCCCAACGAATGGCCATACGTGGCCATTTTAACTTAACGATCCTTTAATCACACGCAGAGTCCAACCACTCCGTAGTCAATGATAATCGGACTTGTGGAACGCGAATCCGACTCACATTGAGGTAAGTATTCGGTTAATTTTGAATTCTCGTTTGAGTTTACCAAAAATGAGCGCCTTAAACAGGACTTACCACGTTAATCGAAATTTCTTTCTTATACACGTGCGGGGCATCGTTCATGATGCCAGCATTGTTGACTACCAGGTCGAGGCCCCCATGGCCCGCTACGACGGACTGGAACGCTGCGAACAGCTGATCATCGTTCGTGACGTCGCACTGGTAGAACTTGCTCTTATTGGCGCCATATTCAGCGTTTAACTCGTTTTGAAACGCAGTTCCACTAGTCTCATCGATGTCCAGAATGGCGACGTGCTGCGAAGTATTATTCATTTTTAAATGAGATAACATTTAGCAAAATAGAAGGAATTGTTATGTAACATGACCCTTAGAAAGTAAGTCATAATGCTGTAAGGTGAATTACCCCTAAGATAAAATCCTGCCATACATTTTAGCGCATGTGACAAATAAAAAATACAACTGATGGCAAAATGCGATAAGGTAAAAACTAAAAACCAACCGATAATAAATAAATGCGCAAATTTTGCTATTTTTTTTTAACTTATTTAGAAACCAAACCTTCATATAAACATATCAAAAATGCAATACAAAAGATGTAAGGCAACAAAAGGAAAATACAACAAAAAGATCTTGAGGTTCACTGAAATAAATAAAATTATAGCTAATGCATGTTTATATCAGATAAAAAAATAACTGTTATCTGTACTTTAGGTACTAAAACAACTTGCGTTTATCTATATTTTAAGAGCGATTTCTATAGTAAAGTTGACTACCGATTGTGCAAACTACATCACCAGATGTCATCATAAAATTGGTACAATTTAAAGGCATGAATACAACATTAAGAAGGTTGCATATACATCGTATGTCAAGACCTATCTTTATTCATAATGTTGTTACCTAGCAACTGTTGTTTACTGTCAAAAAATGTAAACAGAGATTATTGATATGGACTTATTATTTCTCTATTAATTTAGAAGTGCAGAGCAAAGCAGAGTAAAATCGGAGCAAGCATTAAGCACGAGTCAAAGTCAAATAAGCAAGTTAGAATCTCAATAGTTAAAATAGAGGTTTAAAATTTTAACACTGATTCAAGGCCGGCATTGCCTTGATTGCCATATTTTTGATTTTCCAACGTGTCAGATATATACTTAGGCGGTCCAACTACCATCGGATGTATTTTCTTTCACAGTAGATAGATATTTATGCCAGGTCAGAGTAATCACATAATTTTGATTTTCATGAGTAATCAAATATTTTTAAGCGACCCGATTCGATATTTATGCGGATACATTATGTTTTTGCCGGCCACAAAGCATCACATATTTGTACGAAGGTTGTTTCGTCATATATTTATAGCTCCAATGGAAGATCAGATATTTTTGCACGGCTGCCCACAGTCATATATTTATGCTGGTGACTGTACACAAAAATGAACAAAGTTAAAAAGAAGAACAATTCATGTACTTACAACAGCTAGTCTTGCTTTACTATAAAGTGTCTCTTTGGATTCCATTCTTTTAAAACCTTCCTACATAATATTAGGTCTACTTGGGCGACTTACAAGTTAATATTTTGTTTGATATCTTGTAAACAAAACTATGAAAGTTACAAGAAATCAAATAAAAACAACTTGTAAACCGCCCAAATAGACCTAATATTATGTAGTATAAAAGTACCTACACACACGGATGCATACGTAGATGTGCACGCACACATACATAGCTAGTTTCGGATACAAATTAGAGATAGCGCTTTGAAATTAGTTACCTTAAAATGTTTCAAGAGGGCTCTCTTTTCCTATACCTAATATACTTATTTACTTTTTGGTAAACATACAGCATGCAGTAACATAACTCTCCGCAGGCGGTATACTCGTATCGACTAATAAGTAGTTAAACTCATAATAGCATACGTTATGGAAAATCTCCCGTACCCGTATCTGCCAAAGTAAACGGTTGTGCCCCCCCACTGCCACAAAATTCCTCAATATTTGACACCAAAATATTGCCTCGGATAAAAATGGATCGCTATATAATCTGTAGGTTTTTAACCATTAGCAAGGTTTTTATCATACCACCTACCTTCACTCCTTCAGCTAGCAGCAGCCTCACCAACCCCGCGCCCACGCCGTTAGCGGCGCCCGTTACAAACGCGACCTTGCCGTTTAACTCGTGCGCCATGCTGCGTGCGCGCCGCTTCGCGAACTGCTGAAGGCGCTAGATGTCTAATATTTTTACAATCTAATCTAATACGCACAATCACCTGATTGATAAATTTGAGTAAGTGCGTGTCGGAAAGCAAAGATTGTTTTTTACATTACACGACGTATCTACTTGACCGAAACGGGTAATTAGCAGGTCCCACTCTGACAGTAGCTCCAACACCATCCTGACTACCCTGAGCTTCTTCGCTGAGCGCTTGGACGGCCTTATGACAAAACACTGGGTAGAAATAATCACTGGCCAAACAAATTGATGATTATTACCTAGTGTCGCTAATAATAATGCGTAATTTGTATGATAAATAAATAATTATTGTTACATAATATATATAATAATTATGTTTGTAGCGTATCTAGTAATTAGTTTTAGTGTTAATGTATTTTTTATATCATTTTATTTTGTAATGTGATGTAATATATTATTATATTACTTATTTATTTATTAATATAATATGGGTTTTTAGACATGAAATGAATGATTTTTTTTTTTTTTTTTAATAGTAGCGTAACGTGAAAACTGAAAAGTGGCGTTGTTTTGTGTCGGAGGCCAAGTCTCATTTTGGGGCGCTGAGCCAACGGAGTAAGTAAGCAGTAGTATCACGTAGTTTAACATTTCTTCTAACAAAATATGCTACTGTTGTCGCCTGGCTGACAGCTGACAAATTAAGAACAAAAAAGTTGATCCACCCACCTTATAATTGGCTAAATCATAAAAGTAGACAACCCAAAATGAATATGTTATCATATTAATATTTTGGTTCCTATAGGTATCGTTCACATCGAGTTAAGGCCTATATCCCTCAATAATATTATATGAACTACCATTTAGCTCAGCTTAACACATTCTCTGCCAGCGACCCACTAAGTAGGCGGGTTCTCTGTTTGTAGACGCTTTTCGCTGCGTACGGTTTTACACACGTACGTCACTCGTAGCTCGTAGCGCGTAGCTCTGGCACTGAACGTGTTAAAAGTTAGTTAGCTAGTTACTAATTCGAAATCACCCTAACTCCGTATCTATTTAAAGATTATAAATATGATAATTAGTATTAATATGATAATTATAAGTCTTGATTTATTACATGGAAACCATTATCTATTTTGTTGTTGTATTTTGTTATATGGGGTTTGTCATCTCATCATATGCTAATCAAATTCCGAAAACTTTTTGATATGAAAACGGCAAACACGTCAAATCGGCCTATAATATGATACAATATAATACATCTGCCGACCTAGCACAAGTGAAAATCGCTTGCGCTACGACAACGAAACGCTTTGTGTCTCTCTATCACTCTTCCATATTAGTGCGACAGTGACAGTTGCGTTTTATTCCCTACGGAGCAGAAGCGATTGGCATGTTGGCTACGCGGCCTGACCGCTTAGAATGATTTTTGTTTTGCGACAACGCAAGTCATGCTAAATTTAGGGAAATATCGAAAACAATAAAGGTTTATTATCGTGGCGTTGTATAATAAGTAATAAGGGGTCTGATCTTCTTCGTTGCGATTGTCTCTGGGGAACATATACAGCACCTTGCGTATCTTCATAATAACATCGTAATTTCGAACATCTCTGAAATATAAAGGAAGTATCAGTTGAGATGAGGTTTTATTAGAAATGTAAGAGCGATATAACAGTTGGGGCCAAGTTGGGGCTGATTGTGAGACTTAATTTGTCACCGAATAAAAAGAAAACTATGCTGGTTGAGTGACACGCGTGAAAAAAGTCTTTATTTACCACCGTTTGACGTTCAGTTTATTATTTTATGTCACTTACTTTACTCTTTTATCATGTCGCTGTTTGTGTTGTTCTTTAGAAACTGACTATCGCATCGCAACACTTTCGTGTAAAATGAGCGATTAATTACTTACTGCTTGACTAATCATTGTATTATGAGCGAGCTACATTTCGTTCTAACGATGCCGCCATACCTTTGGCCTTTGATCTATTAGACGGCACCACTTTTTCATATTTAACAATTTTCCATAATGTGATATGAAGTGATTAGTTTTAAAATATATTTTTATAATGTGTGTGTTAGTTTTAAGGTATTTATTTATAGGCCACTAGTTGCCTGAAATAAAGGTTTTATTTCATTTTAAATACATATCAGTGAAAGGATAAAGATCAAAGTCAAATGGCGTTCTAAAAGTTTTAATCATGTTTCGATAGATGCCAGTAAATTTACATCGGCTACAATGTTTTCTTTGACAATTTACCTCTATTTCAAATTCTCTTTGGTATTAGGTACAGTTTTTTTAGTTACCAAAGAACACCTTCGTTTTACACGCAAATGATAAAAACAATTAGAGGGCAATATAATGCTGAAACATCTTAAAATTAAATAATTAATGTAATTTACCGAATAACTAAAACTATTTATTTACATAATTAACTGTAACCTCCGTGTGTCACTTTCAGCCTTCACGATTTTGATACTTAATTTGACTAAATAGGATTTATAATTATAATCCACACTTAATTTAGTTGCCTAACTTTATGAATGAATTCCATTCATAATATGTTCATACAATTTTGCAGCTCGCTGTACATGCGGTCAAATATGTTCGCCCAAGATCTCATAGGCCCTATTAACGTTGTCAGTAATGTCCATCGCGGGGAGGTCCCGAGTAGCAATCCAGGTGCTTCCACTAGAGCCTTTCTTGTACGCATCGATCACACTCTGGGCTGCTGATTCCATCCTGTAAACAGATGGGCAAATTCAATAAACGGTGCCGCTTTCAGTAAGCGTCATATCATACGATACGAGGGCCAATTAGTGAGGACATAAAGTAAATGGTTTCGCTAAAACAAATGTACATACTGTGCGGGACTATAGCCATACCACTAGTTGACACTGTTAGGCGCTAGAAGAAAAAATATTATTTAATATTCGGCGTCCTCTCAAGGCGGCTGTACTGATTTTTCTTTAATAAAACAAGTGTACGCAGTTTGTGAAGGGCAAGAGAATCTACCGATATGCCAGTTTAAAAAATCCGGCCTGTATCCTAAGCTACACGGTGTTCTGAATCATCAGTACTTAAACCCATAACCCTACTTTCTGGTGAAGTCGCAGTCGAGTAAAATGTGTGTGTGTGTGTGATTGGGATAGATCATGTACAAATGTTTAGACAAAAGTCGAATTCATATTCTTCCGGGTTTCCTATTAAGAGAATGTCCCTTGGAAGTGTATAAATAAGCACTAAACCTAGATTCAGCAAGTATTTTCTATAACAAGATGTATTTTTTCGCAATGATGTCTAGGACTTTTTTGTGTAGAATTTAATAAGCTTTAATGTTGTATGTTTTCCTAGATAACGTAGATTTAGAGTAAAATACAGATTTCTCCAGGATGGCTGCGATTCCTCGAGGTCCCCAAATGGCGTGGACATGAAAAAGGGGCCTTTGATTTACTCACCTACCAAATTTCAGGACTGTTCCAGAAATTTCGAGGTTTGTTATATTCCGATTGCGCTATATATACTTATCGAAAACTAAGTGGCCAGTCAAGTCGTAAATCATTGGTATCTTTTTTGCACTTGCGCGGCCTTATGGAGCGGCACTCGCAACAGTAGTGCAGGTAGTATTACGAGTGAAAGGTACCTGGGGGCCTAGCCATGTTGACAATCCTACATTGAAATGTATATGGATGACAGACGCTACCAAAAGCACACACACACACACACATTATTTAAGTTTGGATTGGTGTATTCTATCAACCATTGTCATCTGAGCTTGGCCGCCACTTAGTGCTGCGGTAAATATAGTGCTTAAGGTACGTACCGTTGTACATGGGATTCGTAAATGAAGCTAGAGATGTTTTCGCCAGCCATGTTCTTGTCGAGTGAACCCAGCTTCTGACCGCTGATGAGACTGGTGTCGGTGGCTCCAAAACAAATCGCCAGGACGCGGACGCCAGTCTTCTCGTAGTAGTCCTCTTTCTGAAATTGTTATTATGTAGGTGTCAAAAATACATATAAAACTAGTCTTGGCAGTCTTAAGAGTATTATCGGATAATGGAAAAATAAGATGGACCAAGAAAATCACAAACGAAAAAGAGTAGATAAAGGGAAAGCAAAATAGATGAGATGAGAATGTCTCTCACTGGTCTCGCTTCTGACTATCGTGACTTCGTTGGAAGAGTTGCAAAAGGCTTTTCTAAATGCAGCATCAGCATTCAGCATCTGGAATTCTATATCTTACTCACCTACTTGCTCATTCCGTTGTTCCTTAAAAGTGTATGGTTTCGTCACATAAGTGCGGGACGCGAGTCCCTACGCCTGTGCACCGCGCACCCTCGGCCTGTCTAAGAGGGACCGGATCGACAGCATAATGTAACCTTTACAGTTACTTACATAGTACAGATACGTAAACAAAATACATACACCGATACAGTTGCTGAACTGGATAACGGCCGCCTTGGTGGCCCAGTAGATGGGCATGACGGAAAACTGGCAAAGGCCGGCGACAGAAGCTATGTTTATGACGGTGCCTCCTTTACCGCCTTCGTCTGTGCGCATCAGCTCTAGGGCTTTCAAGGTGCTCGTGATCAGAGCAGTCTGGAAGTGGATATAGGAGTATATATTATATATATATTTTAGTAATGGTAACTAGCAGACAATATAAAAGAGGGTGCAGTTCTGTATATAGAACTAGTGAACCTAGAACACTTCGATGTCCTAGAATGCTAATATTTGCTATGAATTGATTTATAGGGCTATACAAAGATCAGAAAAACTTTAACCCTCCATCCCCTAATAAATCTATGGCCAAGCCATATTTTTAAACCAATGTGTACCTCTTTCGGTTAGTAAAGCCAGGGTTTAGGGGCTTGGCTTTTGCTGAGATCCGATAACTTTTTTACAGTAAAAGCTAGTGAGTCTTTGCCGACAATTTTACATTAAATATTTTTAGTGGGATTACATTTTAACTAAATGAGCCTCCGTAGTGGAACATGCTTTGGTTTACCCACAACGAGCGACTTACCACGTTAATCGAAATTTCTTTCTTATACACGTGCGGGCCATCGTTCATGATACCAGCATTGTTGACTACCAGGTCGAGGCCCCCGTGGCCCGCTACGACGGACTGGAACGCTGCGAACAGCTGATCGTCGTTCGTGACGTCGCACTGGTAGAACTTGCTCTTATGGGCGCCATATTCAGCGTTTAACTCGTTTTGGAACGCAGTTCCCCTGGTCTCATCGATGTCCAGAATGGCGACGTGCTGCGAAGTATTATTCAATTTTAAATGAGATTACATTTAGCAAAATACAAGGTATTGTTATGTAACTTGAGCCTTAGAAAGTAAGTCATCATGCTGTAAGGTGAATTACCCCTAAGATAAAATCCTGCCATACATATTAGCCCATTTGACAAATAAAAAAATACAAGTCATGGTAAAATGCGCTTAGGAAATAACCAACCGATAATAAATGCGAAAATTTTGCTAATTTTTAAGTATATAACGTATTTATTTTATTTATTATTTCATTAGGTACCTAAGAATTACCTAACTCAAAGATCAGTTTCATTGGTCGATAACTCAGTCGACATACAGCATGCGATGCGGTTACTCCCCGCAGGCGGTATATCGCTTAATACTCGTAAGTAGTGAAATTCATAATAGCATAGATACGTTATGGAAAGTCTCCCTATCCACCAATGAAACTGAGCAGGTCAGCCGAGCCTTGCAGGTCAAGTCTATCTATATAATCCTATTGGATTTAAAATGCGACCGCATACCTACTTCAATTTTCCGCAACTATATTTTTATTGGTTTTTCAACCAATTTTAACCTTAGTAAAAAAACGTGAAACAACTTCACAATGACGCTATCTACAGTAATGCGAAAGATAATAAATATTTCGACGCGGCATTTAAAGTATTTAAACCTAGAATCAGCCTCATTCTGATTATCAATCGCAGTCCATATGGCATTATTACAAGTAGGTACGAGTAAGATGCTGTGTGGGTTGTGTATTAGTGAGACCTACTTTATATTTTTATCTACACACATATCATATCATGTCATATCATAAACCCTCTATGATGCCTTCAAAATCCGTAAATAATGGCCAACATTATGATAAACTGTTTTGTTACACATTACGATAAATTGCTTCATAACTACATCAAAATCGATTTGGTTATGATTTCAAATTTGGAACATCCCTGTAAAAAAAAGCAATTCCATTTGACCTCTATTCTAATATCAGTCGAGATGCCTTTTTGTTCGAAATGAAATGTCAATTGCATACAATTTTGACATATCTCGCATATTAGTTTGTATCGAATGATACAGAAATAGGCCCCCGACTCTAGTTTGTCTCTGAATTAAAAAAAACTACGAATGCGTGACATGCGTGAAGAAAGTTTTAATAAAAATATTTCGGTGACGCCACCACATATCCGCGAGTTCCGCCAAGAGAGCAACGATACCCTGTAATTTGAGTTAGTGAATTTATCATAAAAAGTGTGTAGTGTATATGTGTGTAGATAAAATAGTGTATGTAACTGTACATAAGTAATTAAGCATTAAAACACTCGTGTATTTTAATGCCTTTTATTATGTCGCGGTCACATAAACTACTATTATGAATGCGAATTTGTTTTGAGAATGTGTTTATCTTAAACCATATTGTTTGTTTTCTTTCGCCCAATCTTGTATTTAAATTAACTATTTACTGATAAATCGAACACACGACTGGCTAGGGTCACGCTCACGTCCGGCATTTCGTGTTTTTTAATTAAGCTATCAGAGGATAGTGTTGTTACGCAAAAACTTCCAATTTAAATAAAATTGGGTATCGTGTAGTTGAGGGCATTATATGTTTTTCATTATATTATGAACAGGCTCGTTCAAGGGGTTATGGAGCCAAGACGGCTAAAAAGCTATTTATGGGGGTTCTTTGCTATTCTGGTGATTTTATTTGCAAGAAAGTAAGGTCGAGTTTGGTATCAAAATAATATTATAAATGTGTAAACCGAGCACTTTTAGCTGGGTTTACAGATTTATAATATTGTTTTTAAAACCACTTTAAATAGAAAGATAAAAATTAAGTACAAAGTTGGAACATCCTATAATGTAGGTCAGTGGTTCCCAAAGTTGGTCCCTGGGCTCCGAGGCTCCGACCCATCTAACAAAAACTATTGAATTCGGGACCCACCTCTTGGCTGCCTTAAAAAGGGGGCATAAAGTTTGATAACGCTCAGATAGCTCGATCGGTCGGAACGTCGTCTTATTTTTCAGGGCTCACTCAATATTTGCTCGCGGCCCTCCAATGGGTCGTGACCCATAGTTTGGGAAATGCTAATGTAGATATTTGGCATTTGACAATTTGAGGTGTATTGTCACTTTTGGCCTATGCTCTAGTAGAAGGCGCCACTTTTTGATATTTATCAAATTTAACACATATCAGTGAAAGAATAAGGATCAAAATCAAATAGCGTTCTGTATGTAATTGCATGGTTTCTATAGTAATCTAAATTGTATTTTTTTCTTATTTAATGCGTGTTAACTATAAGATGTAATGTTTTGAAAAGATGTGTCCCGCCTAGTTTCTTGGCGGTCTATATTGGAATACCCTCCTCCAATTGAGAGGGGATTTAAATCTTAAGAGCCAATGTAGCTTTATTTGACGTTCATAAGCGCATTGTAATATGCCTACTTGAATAATAAAATATTTTTATCTTATCTTTATCGTTCAAAAGTTTTAATCATATGTCGAAAGATGGCAGTAAATTTACTGTGGCTACAAAGTTTACTTTGACAATCCATCTCAATTTCAAATTCTCTTTGCTCAGATACAATTTAATTTAATCTCTATGGTGACTAAAATCTATCAGTTAAGGGCTCCATAGACCTTGCAATAAACACAGACTTGTCCTAGATAATAAGTTTTATGTAAACCTTCATGGCCCTTTGCGCACGCATGGTTTCCGATCCGGTTCCGACTAAGTAGGTGCAACAAATTCAATCGCTCTATATAATTTTTGGCGAATCGCGAGTTCTCAGTTCGGGGCGAACTACTAAGTATTTATGTTAGTGTGGACACCATCATGAATTCAGCTCGCCGATCCCACTTGATTTGATTTTAAGATTTTGTCCGATCAAATCAGTAAATCAGGAGGAGCGGGTGCAAAAATGTCAAATGGTTTGAGGTTTGGTTGGTTGATGGTTTTTCATTTTCGAGCGCTCAACTTTCACCACTTTAAAATTGTTGATTAAATTTTGCAGTGTGGAAGGTCAATCAGATGTCTGGATAGGCCTTGTAATCCGAGGACCCCATTAGCAATGGTCTCCTCACACTACCTACCTTCGCTCCTTCAGCCAGCAGCAGCCTCACCATCCCCGCGCCCACGCCGTTAGCGGCGCCCGTCACAAGCGCGACTTTGCCGTTCAAATCGTGCGCCATGCTGCGTGTGCGCCGCTCCGCAAACTGCTGCTGAATGCGCAAGATGTCGAACATTTTTACAATCTAATACTGCAATCACCCAATTGATAAATTCGGGCAAGTGCGAGTCGGAAAGCAAGGGAACGTTAAATTTACACATGGCATCATCCACTTGACAGAAACGCGATTGTGCTTTTGAGAGATTCTCACTTATCTCGAGAAATACTTGATAGACATTAAAAGGACAGAAAGTATAGTCGGCAATAAAAGTGTGTAGCAAAAAAATATTTTTGAAAGTCACTTGTTTCAATTTGGACTGATGCAAACTAATATGACCGAAACCTATCATATCATATCATTTATTCGTTGTAAAGTCATGTTCATAGTAAATCAAGATGTTATACAATAAAAATACAAGTCAGACCGTGACACCCTGTAAGGGCACACAACATTAACTTAAAAACTAAACAAAACAAGTCTTCTCATTTAAAAATAACAATTAATAATATTTAAAAAAAAACATGTTATAAACTATCGTCACCTATTGCGCCTATTCACATAGGGCAGTTTCAGACTAGCGTTTTATACGAACATACGCGAACGTGTAACCTCGTATAAAACGTAGGGAAAAGTAACGCGCGCGTAAGCTCATAAAAACCAATTGAATGAATCAGTGGCTACATCTTAGGCTCTGTTGTCGCTTTCCACCAATGAGACTAGAGTCAATCGTTGATCAGTCAATAAAATAATAAATAAAAACGATAATTTAGGCATTTAAAATTAATACGAGCGTGAAATAACTTAATGCTAATATGAAAAAACTACATGAAGATAAGCATGTATGAGAATTTACGACGACGTAGGTACCTACAAGTGAAAACTTGCTCTAAGTATGAAAAACAAGTTGTGATGAAGATCTAATACCCTAATGCGCAATTATATTACAATTAGTTTGAATTAAAGGATACCATTTCCAACCCGAATGTCGGAACAAGTAAAACGGTAGTGCAAGGCTCTTCCGAATGACCCTGCTATATATGTATGTTCTTGCAATGTCCTGACATTACCTAGGCCGAATTTCACGCCGTACGGATGCTTAATCAATGTTGCGTTATCGTTGCGTTACTAGTTGTTATTTACTTAGGAGTGTTGTATATAGCTAACACATACGAGGTAAATTCAGTAGATTATTTTATTTTATAAGATATACCAACAGTACATAAACAAAGTTAGTAAAGTAAAATAAAATAGCGAAAAATTGTACATAATCTTTTTTATTGGAAACAATTTTATACAGATTTATCATCATCATGATCATATCAGCCTTTTATCACCAACTGCTCACACTGCTGAGCAGGCCTCTCTTCCAGTACGCCACATTATGCAGATTACTTATGTATCAGAACATTTTTTACTATAGTCCACCGTTTAAGAGTTATTTACTAATAAAAGGGACCTTCCCCTCTACCCGTTAGCCCAACCCCCATCCATCAGTACTTTCATTATGTTTCAGGCACCTTTATCTACAACTGTGCCAAAATTCGCTTATACACGAATTATTTCCCCCAATTTTCCTTTGTTTGGTGGCCTAAGAAGCATTGAAGTGCAGTAAATTTAGAACTAAAGGTATACTAGCTACTGGCTTGGCTACAGCAGTAAAGTCAATTAAAATTGATCAAAGCTCATTAACTGATCGTTCCTGCTGACCCTGCATGTTTATGATTGCTCATAAGAAGATTATAACTGGAAGACCTGAGATTGTGATAACTCGTACTGCACTAAAGAAATAGCACTAACATTCCAAAATACCATATTTCAATGTTAAGTACCTACTCGTCCGTTGTAAATCGTACCAACAGGGCATTAAGTACGATTCCCACCGAAGGGGTGGACGGAGTCGGCGCGCATTTCACGTTTGAGCCCCGCAAGCCGGTCGGCTCCTCGCGGACGCGACCGGCTCCGGACGAACGCCATCGCTTCTGCCACACATAACGTAGGTATGGACACATTTAAAATGGGAATAGAACAGTGTATGAAACTGTACATAATTAGACATTAAAATACTCGTGTAATCCTTTTATGAAACTCATTTCATTCGTTTCATAAACCGTGTTTTAATGCCTTTAAATGTTGATTTATCGGGTTTGACCTCTCAGCCAGAGTAAAGTAAGTATATAGGTAAAGAGAGCCCTCTCGAAGCATTTTAGGGAAACTCATTTGAAAGCGCTATCTCTGATTTCATCCCCAACATAAGTATGTATGTTTGCGTGCACAACTACATTTGCATCCGTGCGTATACTTTCGTTCTACATAATATTAGGTCTAGTTGGTCGGTTTAGAAGTATTTTTTTGTTTGGTTTCTTGTAAGAACATTGGTTACTAGAAATCGAACAAAAAAATTACTTGTAAACCTCCCAAGTAGACCTAATACTATGTAGAGAAAAATTTAAAAGGATGAAATGAAAATTAAAAAAAAACCTAATAGTAACGTAAGTAGATATGTTTATTGCTTTCAATTTGGTATACAAGATAGTAGTAGAGTATTAGGTGTAAAGTACTTGCAGTTCCTAATCTCGTTGGAATTGTTCTTCTTTTTAGCCTTGTTCATCTTTGTGCACAAAGCTGCATTAGCCTCATCTTCTGTGACTTATGTATCTCAGTCTGACTTTGAGTTCGCATAACTGACTTGCCAGGTTCTCAACTGAGCGTGCCTTCTTTGACATTGACAGCTAACTGGATTTGAATTCAAGATATTCCGGAGGTAGTGTCTAGGATCTTGCACATTAGGAGACTGGGGTAATTTCGTCCAGCTCTGTATCTCTGTAAGCAGTTGGCTCCAGATATTCTTTAAAATTGACACATGGGTAATGATGTCGTGATTCGGGTCATTCTTGTAGCTGATGAATTTCAGGCAAAGGTCGTATGTCTTGTCTACGCACGTATCTCATACCATACTCGTAGATGCGTTCTAGTTTGCCTAAGATTTCTTTCGTGTAATCAAATCGCACAAATCTTTGCAGATTGTATCATCTTCTTACCTTCGAGCCTCCCGGCATCGGCATTACCTTGAGGACTATTAAAATTTGGAACCTCCAGGTTTTGTAAAAGAGTCTAATTTCCCTATTTGAATCTACTGGAGTTTATGCTTGCTCCATTTTTACTCAGCTACAACTTTTAAATTAATAGAGAACAAATAAGCTCTTGAAATCTGTTTACGACGTTTATTTATTTTTGATTGACAGCAAACAACAGTTGCTAGGCATATTATAAATAAAGAAAGGTCTTGACAAACGAGGTATATACAACCTTCTTGGTGTTGTATTCATGCCTTAAAATTATATCCATGTGTAGTGACATCTAGTGATGTAGTTAACATAATTAGAAGTCAACTTTACGCAAAAGTAGGGTCTCTGGAATTAATTAACACTTCAACTTCAATCAACAGAAATCGCTATCATCTTTACTAACTTTAACTATATTGCAAGTGTCATCCCCCTGCTCTCAGCCCTCGATTTAGAATTTTCGAATGCAACTTGAGAAGAGCCAAGATGAGAATCATGTAGTTATATTGATACTATTTTATATTTTTTAATGTGAACCTTACCACAGGCACTGATCTACATACATTTATTTATAAGTGCAACTACATTTTAGAAGTATTTATTCGCTTAAGCGACAACGTCGTTTAATACGGCGAAAATGGAGTACCCGTTGTACAGCGTCTGAAAACGATAAAATAATACCATTTCTTGTAAAACAGTTTGCAAACCCAAATTATGACCACAAGGGTGGTGATAATTGGATGAGGTTACTTATAGACTTCTTATAATATTTGCAATTGTTTTTTTCGGCTTGTGTATATTAAGGAGAATCTGCGGCCAGAGAGAAAATGATTCCAATCCAATCGCGTTATTTACACGATCGCGGTTATGCCTTACCTGACTGTAAGTCTGTATAGACATGGCGACCATGCCTCCAGCACTTAAATACAGCGGTTTCTGGGCTACTCTCAGGAGGATTACCAAATCTTTCTGCAGGTCCAATGGCCATGATATCCACGAAGATTCGTATGCCGCCAATGCAAGATTTCCACTCTATAATAAAAACACAGATGCAGGCTTTGTGCAGGTGAATAGCATTTAACAACCAAACAAAGTACCAACCTGAATAATCATCTCATTACCCAAATAACAGTAAATGTAAGCGTTCATCAGAGCAACACACAAAAAGGCAAAGAAAGTAGCCAACAGAGTTTTTTGCTCGAATCCTATCTGAAACAATTATAGAAAGAAATATATTTTCAGAGGAGTATTCTTTTTTTTATATGGACCGAAATAGAAGGTTTGCCTGCCTCGTATTTATAAGACGACCCCGTTGACGCTGCGCTGTCAATATTACACTGCTGATGTAATCTCTTCCTTTCCTATCAACCAATATTTGATTTAGGTGTCTATCACTATCATGGCAGGTACCTACCATTGTGGCCATCAGAGCATTGAGACACAATTCTAAAGTGACCGCTAAGTTCTGGATCAAGAAATACTCTTCGAAAATTTTATTCATATCTTGAGTGTACCTGTGAAATTTTGCATTCATATAAGTTTGTTATATTTTATCATGATTCTAAACTACAGTAACTAAACTAAACAACTTACCCCATCAACCGAACATGTTTTTTCACAATATTTTTAAATTCTTCTCTCACAGCCCTTTCAGTCATAGAAGTGAATTCCAGCGACCTGATCCTTTCTTGCAATTCCACCAGCTGGTCACACAAGTACATTATCAAGCTACAGACTATACCTTGCATTGCTATAGCTCGCCAAATCACTGGTACCACAAAGGTAATGGCCAACAGTTGAGATGCCGTCAACAAATTCATCTTGCTTTCCATCGGATCGAAAGGCATCCAAGCCTCTACAGACAATTCGTTGTGATACAAAGCTAAAGCACTAAACGCACCTACTATAGATGTACTCAATCCAGTTACGACTGTGATGATCATCAACATCATCTTTTTACGCTCTTCAGTTAACTGATCGCCTGAATTGACAATCTCCGAAATGAGAATCTCAACTTGCCTGCGTTTCCAAACGAAAATACCCACTTTTGCGACAAAATTATATGCTACCAGGCACTTGTCCAAATTGGTCATGAGCAGAACTACATCATCTTTTATTTGATAGGTCCCGATGCCACTAGTAATCAAGAAAATAATTGACAGTACATGCGTAATATTTTCGTAAATTTTGTACAGAGATGGGTGCGTTTTGGCCCAAGCATCGTCAGGCCATAATCCAACAAGAAACAAATATTTCAAATTATAAGCAAAGAAATCATCGCTCAGCTCTAAAAGTGAACCAAACATCTTGAAAGTCTTTTAACTTGTAGATTGAAATCAAATCGATTTGAATACAAATTGTCTTGCAATTTTAGTTAGTATAAGTTTTAATTTGACTTTTACTAAGTTTAATGCACTAGGCAGTTAACTGTATAACTCGGCGAAAGCTCATGAAGGTCAAGAATAACTGCTCCATAAGTACTCAATTAGAAAAGTTTAATATTGGCTTGGTTTTGTGGTTAGTAGAAAAAAGGGAAACTGCTTTCATTAAACAATTTTAATAGCATTTCAATACAAATGTAAGCACAATACTTATCAAGAGAAACCTTCGTGTACGAATGTAAATTTTGTTTTGCCTCTTGAGTTCTGTTTACATTTGTTTCTTAACAATTTTACTAATTTCTTTGGTCCACAGCAATATAAGTTTAGGTGATCCCTGTAAACAAATACAACATAAGTATTATTTTGTCATACCGGAGGAACATTCATTTTGTTTCGTCAGGGTTTTATAATAAACATTTGAAGTCGTAATAAATATTGAATAAGTTTAAACGACGAAAAAATATATTGAGTTGAATCAGAGGGCCATCAGTGTCCTAACAATTAACGAAATTTTCAATTAGTATTTTACGTAATAGAGAGTATTCTTAACTTCTTAAGTTGGAACTTACTCTGGGTATAGATGCACCCAAGAATCAAACAGTTGATCCCAATGAGGCCTGCCTCGCCTCACCCTGCACGCCAAATGGGGAAACTCTTTTGCTATACTATAATCTTCACTTACTCCTTTCGTATCATTATGTAAATAATCTCGTCTCTTTATATTCGGAGTGAGAAGAGTCGCTTTGTCATTTGTAACTACACGAGTTAGAGAGCTTTTTTCGTCGAGCAGTACAACGTGTGTTGAAATTTGATCTTTATTTGTATTAAGATTTGGTGCGTTTTGGACTGTACTCGTAACGTAGAGTTGTAAATGCAGCCGGTCAGGTTTGTTGGCATTTCTGAGTTCCATGAGGGTTTTGGTGGCGAGCTCTGTGACCCATGTCAGTTCTTTTTCGTGTCGTACTATCCATAATAAGTGAATTCGTCCGGGTAAGCGACTTCTTGGATTCCTGAAACAACGAAAATTGGATAGAGAAGAGACAATGTGGCACCGACTTAGACTGGAAAATAGGTATGTAGAATAGAATAGAATAAATAATAGAAAATATTTATTCGGGCAAAATAAAAGAAAAAAACAACACGTAACAAACTGATAGGTACCAGTATCATCATAATTGTAAAAAAAAACGCTCGGCTCGAATCAGGCGCAGATAAATCTCCAGCACCATGCTGAGTCGGGACCATATTGTGCCTTATATTTTATGTTTTGTTAGTAATAAAGTAGATCTACTTTATTATTTTATTAATGTTGATAAAAATGTGTGCTCACCCAATCATTAAATATAAAATGAGAAACAACAGGATAGGGGAGACTAACTACCTATATATACCAATACATGTAACGTGTTTTGTAGCTTTTAATTTTAAGACATTATAATTATTTTCTATAATATGTATGCGAGTTTTAAGATATATCTATGGGCCTGTTGCCTGAAATGAAGATTTTTCATTTCATTTCAATGGTACAGTCGCCATCAGATATATCGGAGCGGCCAAGGCGCTCACAAATATCTGAACACGCACTCTATTGTCGAGGCGTTGTTCAGATATTTTTGAGCACCTCGGCCGCTCCGATATATCTGATCGCGACTGTACGTAATGTAATAGGTAATGTCGCAAAATATAAACCACGCCTGTATCTCTGGTACGATATCTTTATAAAATATAGAACAGTTCTTACAGCAGCATGTGGTGCAGCAGCGCCACGAAGGGAGTGACGCCGACGCCCGCCGCCACGCACACCGCCACGCGCCGCCGCCGCGCCGCCTCCATGGGCGACGAGAACGGGCCGTCCACTAGGATACTGCAATCATACGAGTGTGAGTTGAACGGCCCAGGTCAGAATGAAACTTTGTAGGGTTTGACTTCAGAAATACCAATTTTGTATGAGAGGCACGACATTAGTGATACTGAAATATTTATTTAACATCTTGTAACTTAGGTACCCTATGTTGAACAAATAAAATCTTAAATTTACGATACTTAATTAAGGCAATGCCCTATAATCTATATTAACACACCGTAAAATTTACAAAGCGCTAAAATGTTATACTAAAAATAATAATTGAGTCAACAATACGGTTAAGGTAAGGTGGGTCAAGATAGAATGGTTTATTATTAATGAAATGAGTAGTGTTGTATTGGAATTACCATAAAACAAAGTATAAAGGTTTGTATTGGACAATTGTACATTAGGGGTTAGAGCAAATAATTGACTTTCCTTTTTCATATACTCCGCTAACGGGTAAAAAAACCTTGTGATTAAAAAAACTAGAGGAAGTTGGAATAGTGACTGGTTAAAATCGATATAGTTTCTAAAACCGTGTACATATGGATATACTTACTGTACGTTATTGATGATGGGCAATAGATAGGTATTCGAATTCAAACATTAAAAACTCAACATTGTTTGTTGTCTAAATCATCCTTAAATAAAGGAGATTTTTTTTGCTAAACATGTATTTTACTCTTACCCCGCCAGAATAATGCAGTTGACATTAAGGTATTTTTTGATATGAAAAACTACATACATCTTATACCATGTTTTCGTTCTGGGTAACGACGAAAACGTGTTATAAATGATGAACAACAACCTCATTTAGATTTAATAAACGAAATCAAATTTAAAAATCTCAGTTATTATTCGTAACTTTTATGATAGAAGTTACAGAACAGACCATGGGGTAAGATTGAAAATCGTCTAGTAAATAACGATAATACCACCATTGGCAAAATTCGGCCGTAGCACATGATTTCGCTCTTCAAGTGAGAATTGACCACTGATCTACGGGCCCCAACTAAATGGCAGTTGTAACAATGATGCCAGCACTAAAAATATTACACGTGATTCAGAATCACGGATGACTTTTTACCTTATTCCTGTTTTCAACTTTCCCCACCTTACCTTACAAAAGAATAAACAAAAAGAATAAACAAAATTCAATTAACCCTTCGCGCCTACAGTTTTTTGTCGCCTTATTCTACAGACGGAAACGGCTTACCGAAACTATATATAACTTTAGAAGGTACGAGTAGTAAGGTAGGAGTTTAAGCTCCATTTTATTTATTTAAGATAAATCATTATCCACAAATTAATATACAGGGTTATTTTTGAGCAGTGAGCCATACGGTAATATAAGTTGCGAAAAGTTCCCAAAAAAATGTTAGTGAAAATGTGTTATACATTTTATTATATTTTTCAATTTGTAGCCGCTTTTTGAAATCCGAACATTCTACACGTGCTTAGTCACCCTAAGGTCCGGTTCAGACGTCGCTCCGAAGTTGAGCGAGACAACGCTATACGCGTATTAAGGGACGTCCCGCTCGCACGTCGGAGTAATGTGAGGTACTACCTATTGCACATTTAAGGAGTGCGCTAGCTCATACTGATTTTCCTTAGCGTTGGTCACAGATGCACTTGATAAGCAAGTGGACTCACATTAAAACATAACAAACAAGGCGTTTGCGATGTCCTAATTGGCTAAGATTCTAGCATCCCTTCCTAGTGTATCCATAGTCATACTATTGCACAAATCGAAACAAACGAATACATTGACTTTTTTTATTTTTGATGGATAAAAATGTCAAAAAAACTTTTAAAAAAGTACCACTTTTTTATGTGTTTGCTGATCTATAATGACATATTCATATATGGCTTACTGCTCAAAAATAACCCTGTTAAAGGAACAGAAAATTATGCTAAAAGGTCTTCACTCAACTTGATGCTACGAAATAAGCTAGGACACACTACTAACACTAAAGCTAGAATTAGGTGATACTAATATCCAAGGAAACATAACATAACATATTTGTGTTATTTTCTCAAGGTGCACTGCACAGTGGGGGGAAACCACAACCACAACTAAGATAATCACTTGAATTTTGACAACCCTAAATAGCCTAAAGGGATAGTGCCATACATTAGAAAGGGACAGCATGATTCGTCCTTGAATTGCTGTCAAACTTCGGTTTTGTAGGAAGTTTTCTTTCTGTACGGTAGTATTATTTTTTATTATGTCACTAAACGTACTGTTGTGTATAAAGTGATACCTAGGTATAAAATAAATATGCACATACGTAGTTGCGATAACACAAATTCACCTGAGATTGTTTGGTCCGTTCTGCAACAGTAGCCTCTCTAACGCCTCAGTCCAATCGCCCTTTACTCTAATCCAAACAATAAAATTTCTCTGACTAGATGTAGGAACCTGTAACATAATAGTACATTACGATACAAGTGCGAAAAATAGGAAATTCGAAACGAGTGGCGATAAATTAAAACACGACCGAAGGGACTGTTTTAAATCGACACGAGTTGCGAATTACCTATTCGCACATGTATCGTACAACGTTTTACAGTACATATGGCCCTTTAAATGTTCGACACAGTAACGTAATATGCTACTTCTCGCACTAGTGCTATAAAGTAGCCCCATATGTACTGTAAAATAAACATTTGATCCCCAATAAGTTTAAAATATTTAAGAATTTGTACATCATACATATGTGATATTAAAATGAATAACACTCGATTAAAATTCGTTTCACGTTTTGGGTCCAGGTTACGTGATATAAATAAATTATTTTTTTGCACGTTGCCGGATTAAGCGTTAAAAATCAGAAGAGTTAAATCAGAATAAAAAAATTAAAGATTTTTTTATTCGCGTACGGAACTCCTATATAATCTAAGTTTGTAGGTGGTTATCAGTGCTAGGAATCCCTAGGAAATATACAATTAAAGTAGGCATTAACCACATATCGCTAAATCCGAGCAAAGAGCAAACAGATGACTACAGAGAACAGAAGTGTTTGGCTACTCAGTACTTACTTTAACAACAGTAAACGGGTGCCATTCGAGGCGGGAGATGTCCGGACACTGCAGCAGGACGTACTGACCCGCGCGGCAGCTGAAGTTATCGTAACCCAGGGTCAGGCTGAGCGTGCGCCCTGCCATGTGCGCTACCTGAAAAATATGTCCGATATTCTTAACAACTGTTCAAATAGATGACTCATACGCAGATTAAGCTCCTAACGTGTAGGTTCGCATAGTTTGGTAGATATTGAAGCTTAGTTTAGATTTTGTCTTATTTATAGTTTAGTTATAGTCGGATTTAGTGTAATACCTATTAAGACCTTCATTTGTCTTTTCTGTTCCCCAAATTTAATATTGGTGACACTACTTCACTTTACTGGCTTAGAGATCCAAAAAGAATCTGAAGCTGAGGCACTGCCCTATTCTGCTCCACTTCACGCCAGTTGGTTACTCCGAGGGCGGACAGGACTTTTAGGACTTCGTCACTCCAGCGGTATCTGGGACGCCCGGACGGACGTTTTCCACCCGGGTGCCCCTCATACGCTCTTCTCACAGCTTGATCCTCTCCCATTATCTCCAGGTGACCAAGCCAGCGAAGTAGTGTTGCTTTAATCTCGACAATTACGAGTATATACTTAATATTGGACACTGCCATCAACTCTAGCTCCCTATTCTTCCTGCGCCTCCAATCTTCACCTCTGATCGGTCCCGTAATCTTCCGCCAGATTTTTCTCTCCGCCACTAACAGCTTACCTTCTTCTTTCTGAGTCAGAGTCCAAGCTTGATCTAATTACTGTCTAGGTAGGATATTAAACTTGACTCTCATTTACCTGAATTGAATTTGAATATGACTGTACACCTCACTAGCAAAATATCAACCTACAACATAGTTGCGGTATTGGTTTAGTTATTATTTAGTACCTAACGGGTACCTAACAATTTATCTATCTCTGACGCACGTATTTTAGGTACCTAATACCGCAGCGCAGACTTTTCCTCATTGCCTAGGACCTACTCGAAACTGGTCAAAAAACCGAACAGAAGCGTCAGGCTATTAAATCAAAATCAATAAACGAAACGCTAAGTTTCATATATTAATAATTTGCATATCTTTACATATGACTTATGACTATAATGCTTAGAGCGATTCACTGTTGTCCCAAAAAGAAAAGGAATTGCAACCTTTCGCATCACCTACCCCCACTTATTGGGACAAAATTGTAATAATTTAGGTTTAATTTCCGTCAATATTTTCAAAGCGGCTTCCTGTTCTACGAAGCATTAATATTTATCCACATACCATACCGGCGTCTGTATTCCTGACCAATATTATCTCAGACATTAGAACAGAGCGTAGTACACATGTATCATAATTTAGTTTTCTTTAGTAAAGTAAGAAACCATTTCGGGTACATCCACTTAATCTTAATTTTAATAAATGCTTATAATAACTAAATTTATGACGGTAGGTATATATAAAAAAACTTCATTTTATTGTTTCCAATATCGTACCTAAATAGCAGTAAAGTGGTGGGAAATTATTCTTAATTTATTTAAGCTACTCTACAAACACAAAGAGCGTAATAGAATTAAATGCACTTCCAGTTTCATTGTTACCACTGTTTCCTTACACTACTGGGAAAATAGCACTTTACCCCATAAGCGCTTTTGTTGATCGAAAGTCACACGACTAATTCATTTTCATAACTTTTAAAATCCAATATTAATGCGATTTCAATTTAATATCACGATCCAGAAGCCATACAATGTATTGAGATCTACGTAGTTGGGGATTATGCAAAGTTTAATCGGTTAGTGGACCAAATCGCGGAACGTTTGCGACTGATGGCGGGATAACTGCCTGAAGCTGCATTCACACTTTCAATATCTGATAATGATTTGACATGTATATAACATTGTTTAAATTAAACATGAACTAGTAATTATGGCGGTCGGCGTCAAGCAAGCCCGCTTGAGCTTTAACTTCGGAGCGTGTGTTCTGTTGTGGGATTCTAGTGCTTTTAACTCGCGCTTATTTGCTGGTTGAAGTGCGAAACAGAGAATTGAATCATATGCATATGAAATCAGTAAAAAAAACATAATTTGAATGCCGCTCCTGTATATTCACCAAGTAGTTTGTAGGTTCCGTGTCATGGGGCTATTAGGAACAAAGAGAATTATTGGTCTGTATTGGTATTTGTATGAATCTATGAATATTTTTGGCAGTCGCCATAATCAGACAAATATTGCGATGGTCGAAGTTAATAATTCTTTTCAGGCGAGATAATTTTATGAAACGGTAACCGTGAAACGTAGTAAATCTCACAATATTAGTAAGGAATAATACTGAATCAGAGGCTAGTAAATAATTAAATATAGAAGATTCACAACCTCCACACAACACTGAACACTGCATGCGGCATGCAGGCATGCAGCATGCCTCATCATTATTGTAGATGGGCTATTCACTATTTTTGTATTTTATTAGCTTTGGGTGTTACGTTACGAAGCCTGTAGATACTGCTATTTGTTACATCGAGCCTGACCACATGCATAGGCCCAAAAGTACAATTAAAGTATGAGACTTATTTATTACCGACATATTGACCAGTATTGTAACTATTTGGCTTGGTGCCGACTTCAAACATATGAGTTCAGAAATGACAGAGTTCCGAGGTAACAAATTTCTCCCCCTTTTTGAAGTCGGTTAAAATGCGTCACTAAATACAAATTGACCCGAATTTAATACTTTTAATTAATTTGCTACTGTATTACTGACTAGACATACCTAAACCCCGTCGTGTTAGCAAAGTCTAGTCTACCTCCAGCGGATTAAGCTTTAATTGCCCCCCAGTGTAACTGGCATGGCGGCTCATACACTTTATCAAAATAATGCCGGCAACAGCACCATTTATTTACTAATTTCATTTAGACTATGTACGATTATTTATGAATATTAATTGCTCGATAAATTGTGCCGTAATGTTGCGCCGTGGATTTTTAAAAACATATTTCTATTAAGTATTGGAGGTAGGTAATAAATTTATATTATGCATTAAGTATTCTGATGCTGCTTTACGCCGACAAATAGCAATATTATATAAAACACGAGCAAAGCGAGTGTTTCACAGCCAGTCGATTTAGAGATTTCCTTATTGTTGCCGTTTAACCTTATAAAAGAAGGGTTTTGTGAACCATAGATTTGCTTTGGCAAGTTTGGCAGGATTGGTCCTTAGGATGGATTTAAGAAGTGGGGCCAACAAGATTTTCGATGTAATTTTTTAGTAGCTAGTGTAAGTTAAAACGCATTACGAATATTAAAATTTCAAGAATCTTTGAAATCGGAAAAACCTGCAGGGAAAAGTAGAATGATCCTTCTGATTTCTAATTAGGTACTCATTTCTTTTCTGCGCGTTTTACAAATTATCATGATACGTATCATGTGGGTAAAAACTCCAAAAGATGTAGCATTTTTCAGCGACAGTTTTCATAATACAGCTCATGTTCTTAAATACAATCCGGGCTATACGGAAAGAAGCCATCTACTTTCAGGCACATCTCTAACCCGCTAAGGGCCACTTTTTAACTGACAGGTCGATATCCTCCGGTGAACTGGTGAACTGGCCCACTGGCCCCTTTAGTGGGCTAACCATGGAACGCGTAGGTGGCCCTAACATCCGCGGTCCTTCTTTTAAACAATATTGATTGTAGACATTGTTTTATGACTCACCTGTATAATGTCCACTCTCGCTCGGTTTCTGGACAAAACCCGCCACAGGAGATCAAGGAAAAAACACGAAAGAGGAAAGGCCATCCAAATCCAAGTCTGAAATTAAAATAGAAAAGATTCATATAAAAAAAGTTTCTTAATTACTGATAACAAATCATTATTTATTTAAATCCTAGTGTTTAAACTTAGTAGACGGGACGGGACGTGCACAGCGGTGTTTATGTTAAATGGCTGCTCTACACGATGGCCCAGCGCAGGCCAGTCCAATATGCGTTAGAGGGAGTAGGTGATATTGCTATCTCATTCCACCGCATAGCTGCGTCCCTTAGGCCTTAGACTGGCCTACGCTGGGCCACGTGTAGAGGAGCCCAAAAGATGAACGTTGAAAACAATACACTCCTGTTTTGGGCAGTCCGTGTAACAAATGCAAAAGTATCCGAGCGGCCTCAGTGCCCTACTCAAATCTGAGAACACATCCGAGGTAAACGCAAAGACGGGAGATGAGAGTAAAATAGTACAGTCAGCCTTCAATAGTAGCAGGTGAAACAACGCGCCGAAAGTATCTACTCTACCACCCTCGAACACTTCCAAATATAAATATTTCTTGTTCAAAATATCTGCAACAGTTTTATTTCTAAATATAAAGTTTTTTGTTGGAATAAATACTAAATAGTAAGACAGAATGGTAGGTACTTTTGACGCATAATCTGAACGAATAATACTAAATTACAACTAAACTTTTGTATTAACGGAAACTGCGTAATCTAGGTGCTTAAGTTCAAGTTAGTTCAGAAACTAAGAACATTTAGGCCAAGAAGGTCCCAGACAAAAGCTATTAGGGACTAAGTTTCGAAACATTTCCCTTTCCATTACCTTAATTTTGTCTAGCACGCACCAAGAATACATTTCTACGTGTACGAGGGTAGTGTAAAGTTATAGGTACTACTACTACGGTACGGCTACTAGGGTTTACTATTTACGCGCTTCATAATGTTGAGCGATGTCATTTGTAAATTAAAAAACAAACACCTTTTTCTTTAAATCAAACTTTACTTGGGCTGTGGGCCTGAAAGGACATTGTCAAATGGCATTATAGTACAGTACAAACATACATATATTATAATATATATGGGCCTATTATAAAGCCCAATGCCGAAATGCAACAGTTAATAGCATTTTTGATCGATTCGCCATTTAAAATAACTATACGAGGACACGGATGAATAATTTTAATGGGAGGCGTGGTAGGAACCATCACCATGTCTAACGCTGGTATTCCTATTCCTTTAAGAGCACAATCCTCTATAGGCCATTAAAGTGTTAACTCTACTGATTCTTAGGATACCTTCCCAATGAGGCGGAGATGAGAGTAGACGTGCGGGAATCAACCAATAGCATTGGTTGTAATCTGGACGAAGAAAAGATGTATCATTTTTTTTCTTTTACCACCCAAAAGTGGTCCCATTGAAAAAAAATTACGGTACACCTCCGCCTTTGGGCCTTACGTATGTGTACCAAATTTAAATAGAAGCGTTCTTTAGTTCCGGAGCAAATTGACTGTAACAGAAAGCGTTTGGTAAGCAATGGCACTAAGAACGCTGCTCCAAAGTCCATAGGACGAGCTATTATTGAAAACCGTAACTAATTTGACCAAAATAGTTCCAAGACCGTTTTACTGCAATCACAAGAATTGAACTAGGTGCAGTTAATAATTTGATTAGTTGAAAGCACTATAAACGGCATTGTGAGAAGCATAATTTCACACCTGCAGCCTATGCGTTAACTATACGCAAAAGGCTTACAACGCTCTACGCGTGCAATTTAACAATGCTTACAGGGTTCTGATGGGGTTGCCTCGTTTCTGTAGCGCCTCGGGGATGTTTGCCGATGCCGGAATAGATGGATTCCATGCCATCATGCAAAAGAGGTGTGCTTCAACCTCGAACGGATACGGGACAGCACCAATAGATTCTTGAGCGTTGTCTCAGAAACGGGGATAGCCCCCTAATGAGACAGCTCCCTTATGTAATGGGTCATAGGCTAAATTAATCTTGTTATTATTATTATTATTTTTAATTGTATTATTTACTTTTAAATAATATTAATTCTAATTTTAAGTACTTTGTAGTAATAATGCTAACCCCGATGGACTTACGCCTGAAAACCCCGATTTTAATTTATTTATAATTTAAGGCAAATCACTAATACACCGCTGCCTTCGTGAGCGGCGCGACATACTAAGTTTTTGGTTTTTCATGTTGTTGCTTCATCACAGAGTTCCTATGGTCACCTCCATCATCAGATCACGTCGATAGTAACATAATATTGCATCGTCACCCATTGTAAATAGATAAATATGTATTGAGATGACAGCTGTCACCGTACCCAAGCTACCTATGCAAAAAAATACTATACTAAAAATTAAAGCGACTTCCAAAGTAAATATTGGTATTTTTCAATAACACTCACCGTTGACTGTATAGGTACGAAAATAGGAGAATCCCCGGAGGAGTTATACGTATTATTAGTTTCATAGTCGTAATTCAGTCTTTCTTCTGGCAGTAACTCTCTTTTCAGCACGCCGCTGAAAACAAAAGTGATCTCACTGAGAATGTTCAAACAAACTTAACACTGAGTGCTGCAGAGAAACATTCAATAAATAATTTACTGAAATGTAAATATGTTATACTAACAGTGCTGCCTATTTCGGCATCGAAACACTACATACTACATATATCAAAAAGCTACATGTATGTTACAATAAGGACTAAGTGTGACCACGTGCGTCGTACGTGTGAACAATAGATGTCTTCATATCTTCAGTGAATATAAAACAAGTAGGTTACCATTAAATTAAGTCGCATATTTTATTTAAATTATTTCGACTATCGTAAATATTTTAAGTTCTTATAAAACCATACAGTTTTTAAAGACCTGAATCGAATGATGTGCCACAAGTTAATCTTCGCCTATTTTTATTTTACATGTAGATAGATACATATTTTTCATCACACTTGCTCGAAAAAGATCTTATTTCATTCAAGGCCTATATTGTTCCCGTAGTAGTTATGGATTGTCAAAAAAACTGTCTGTGCCTTCGATGCCTAACGTGTCAAAATATGACTGTTTGTATTTAAGAATAAGTCCGCTTAAAAATTAGTTTTTCTTCGTAAGTGCGGTGAAAAACATTGTGTAACTCTGGGGGTAAGAATATTGCAAACTCGGGTCTTTCATTCCCTCCAGCCTGCGGCTGTTGGGAAGGTAATTTTGCTTCCAAAATTTCACTTACCCCCCTCGTTGCACAATTTAATGTACTATTAAGTCCTCTTTTAAAGTATTGTATAGTACCTCCGGTAAATATTACGTGCGATATAGTAAATTAAAATAACCGGCCAAGAGCATGTCGGGCCACGCTCAGTGTAGGGTTCCGTAGTTACTCTTCCGTCACAATAAGCTAAACTGGAGCTTAAAGTATAGTAAATTGTTAACCAAGGGATGAAACGGTACCTTTCACCTGAGTTAAACAAATAGGCAAATTTGCATAATCAGTACCTAATTAAAATAAGTCTTTTTACTATGAAGGGAAAACTTTTTGCGATAACTCAAAAACAGCTAAACTGATCATGTCCGCTATAGTTTTCATTTAATGTCTTTCTTAAGCTCTACTTTCACGATTTTTTTCATATTTTTTGGACCTATTTCAATTCTGCAATTTCCTATACCTATATTTCCTTATATTACACTATTGATAGGTATTATGTACCTATTTACCCTAAAAGTAAAATTAACACACATTGCATAAGGTCAAGCATCAATTTATTTATTAGGAATTACTTATGTAGTTACCCAGTTTTTGATCTCTCTATTTATTGTAACACATCAATGGATTCCAGTTAAAATTATGAAATAAGCCTTTATTAAGGTCATGGCATTGCGTAAGAGGATTTAATACTTGGGCGCATAGTTGACAACGAGCGTTAACGAACGTTCGAATTCGAATGATTCGACAGTAGGCATTGATTGACGTGTAACTTAAAAACGTTGGAATCAGTGACACGTAAAATAACAATATAAAATAACAATAAACCCCTGTAGATTTTTATAAGAATAAAACATCTATTAGTCACTATTTGTGAGAAATAAGTACTGTAAGTACTAAGGACCACATGGTAAAGTTACCGCGGCAGGTACCACGTAACAATTTGATGTCGACGCAAAAGCTTGTACTTCTACATTATTATAAAAGATGACCTTAAAATATGCACACAACACATTAAACGGCAAGTACTTAGAGCTGGTGCGTCCACCAGAACACATGGTAGAGCCATCAATGTACAGTCAGCTGCAGAGACAGTTGACCCCCTGCAAACAAATTTATATTCAAGGGGTCAGTAATCTCTGCAGCTGACTGTACACTGCGTAACACTAAATAAGAAAACACACATAGCATCCTAAACAATGCGTGAAAGCAAGTTGGATGGTGCATATTTACTTAACCACTGCAGTGCTGCGCTCCATATAATAAATAAATAATAATAAATATTGTAGGACATTATTACACAATTTGACTAAGCCTCACAGTAAGCTCAATAAGGCTTGTGTTGAGGGTACTGAGACAACGATATATATAAGTATGTATAAATACTTAAATACATAGAAAACACCCATGACTGAGGAACAAATATCCATGGTCATCACACGAGTAAATGCCCTTACCAGGATTTGAACCCGGGACCACCGGCTTCGTAATTCAAAATTCAAAAATAAACACTTTAGATAAGTACTAACATTGACATGTAATTTTGGTTATTGTATTATACTATAAATAAAATATACTATTATATTAATTATGGTTGTCGTTTGTTATAATTTATGATACTAGTTGGTGGAAATAAAAATGAATTAATAAAATTTTCTCATAAATGGACGGCAAACTCGATTTTGCTGGTTAAAAATAGGTCGCGAAGTGCATAGTTTAAGGTCAGTCAAAAATTAAAAAGTCATAAACATTTGCAGTCAATTTCGGGACTGCAATGTTGCATACAAATTCCATTTATTTGTCGAGTTCCTAACTTTTTGAAAAGTTGAGTTGGTCATATCAAAAGAAGGCATAGGTCCATTAAACAGCCAAACAGATGATCAGTACTTATTATTCTCTGCTCCCAACGTCGTCCGTTTAAAAAGAATCCTCGGCCAGCAAGTAGCTCGTTCAGAGCCTCGACAGCAACGTAGGTACTATTAATTTATAACGATTTGCTAGCAATATTATAACCATTCATCTGATATAAAAGCCTACCTTAACGGATGAACTATCAGCAGAACCATAAATGGCAAGTAGAGCTGATGCGTGTACCAAAACCAGTTGTAGAGGCGCCTCCGTACCACTCGTAGCGACGTCAGGCCCATGGAGACAGTGATGACTAGCATGGCTGCACCAGTAAGGCCTGCTGGGTAGACATGCGCGAAACAGTGCTTCAAAAAGTAATGCTATATCACATCACTTTTTCGAAAACGTAATGTTACACTGAGATATCACATCACTTATCACTCGAAACGAAACATTTACCCGAACGAATACAGCGCGCGGGCGCGCGCGTGATGGCAACATCACACTCATCACAGTCATCACAGTACTAACTACATTATGCAGCGAGTGTTAGGACACTTAGGACTCTAGGGCGTATCATATCGGCGCGTCGATCTATTACGCATTGCGTTTTGTCACCGCCATGTGATAGATCGTTTTTGTTAATGTTTTTATTTTTATAGTCGTAAAATATGCATCATAGATAAAAAATAAAAGAAAATATCTGTTAATTAATGAGATAACGCCATCGAGAGTCACTAGGTAGTATTTTTATTTGGGTATATCAATAAAATTATGATATGATACTGATACGAGAATGTACTGTAAACACTAGTGTTTACAGTACCTATTAAATTAAAGATAAATAAGAAACTTCACTCGTGCTTAATTTAGTTTGCCGCGAAAGTCAACCAAACCAAACATTTCACAACAATAATAAACAGTAAATACGTTTTTGTTCGTCAAATTCAAACTCGCAAGCGAATTATCATTTAGCCGCATCCTTATAGGTAAAATACTAAAAACATTGTAAGCTCTATGGTAACGCATTACAGTTTTAAATCGATTGCAGGTGCAAAAATCCGTTATCGTATCAATTTAATGAAATTTGCAATAACTCAAATGCGACTCCTACCGACCGGCCGAGCGGACCGATCCGAAGTGTTCCGAAAGCATTGCGGAATGAGAGCGAGCGAGCAGTGAGTGCGGGTGCAAGCGGGATAGCAAAGTAATGATAGCATGGCAAACAAACATCACACATCACACCATTACGTCTCATTGCTCATTATACATTACGCGGATTGTACTTGAACGGACCTTTCGTACCGACTACCGGCGCGTCAATCTATATTGATGCTTTACGAGTTTACGCGCGTTTCGGCCAGTCATGTGCTCGAGTGATGTTTGAAGTAATGCTTGGTTTCTCGGAGTGATGCGTAATGCAACATTACGCGTTTGAGTGATATCTCATTTGTGATGTTACGCGCATTACTTACACATGTCTACTTGGTTTCTCGGAGTGATGCGTAATGCAACATTACGCGTTTGAGTGATATCTCATTTGTGATGTTACGCGCATTACTTACACATGTCTACCGGCCGAGCGGACCGATCCGAAGTGTTCCGAAAGCATTGCGGAATGAGAGCGAGCGAGCAGTGAGTGCGGGTGCAAGCGGGATAGCAAAGTAATGATAGCATGGCAAACAAACATCACACATCACACCATTACGTCTCATTGCTCATTATACATTACGCGGATTGTACTTGAACGGACCTTTCGTACCGACTACCGGCGCGTCAATCTATATTGATGCTTTACGAGTTTACGCGCGTTTCGGCCAGTCATGTGCTCGAGTGATGTTTGAAGTAATGCTTGGTTTCTCGGAGTGATGCGTAATGCAACATTACGCGTTTGAGTGATATCTCATTTGTGATGTTACGCGCATTACTTACACATGTCTAAAGGATAGACCCGAAGGAAAATTAAATTAATTGTCTAAAAATATATTTTCACACAAAACATCGGAACTTCTCCGAGAACGTTTCTTATTCACAGTTGTCTCACGGCCAAAAAGGCGTGTTCAGGCCAGTCTGTCCAGTGGTCATAACTCTCAAGAACAAGATACTTTTTTGCATGTAGGTCTGAGAGAAGGTTCTTTATTCTACAAACTACTGAATAGGTACTTACACAGTACCTAGCCTACCTTCCTATACGAGCCGTAGGTAATATTTCAAACGGGTAATTTTTCAAAACCTATTTTAAGATGTCTTCTATTACGTCATATCATATGTGATGTGTTCGGACTTTGGAGTAATCTCCGAACGTTCTTCCTTAAGAGGCCTTATTCCTACAGACGAGCGTATTTTGTAAAATGCTTCCTTTTTCATTCAAGATTACGACGTAACTATTAGTATTTATTCAAAAACTGATAACGTACTTAAATAATCGTTTCCTAAACTAGGGGCTCCAACAGTTCAAATTTTCATTTTCTCTTTTAAACCTCTTTTTTAATGAGGTTTTTTGGGAGTCTTTTCCAAATTTTGCAGTGAGATGTGGCGTTTCGGTTCTCAATTTTGCTATAAACAAGAATCATTTGGTACATGAATGACTACAATTTGATTCAACATATCTCGTACGAGGGGCTGGAATGATTAACAATCGAAGATTCTTTTGAAAAAACTGATAAAATACCTTCCGAGTTTTCTTCATTTTTTTGGCGAAAACAGGGTTTTATTATATTTTATTTCCGAAAATTGTACGCATATTTTGCTTTAAAAATAATATTATAGCAAACTGTAACTTTATGTTAACCTATAAAAAAAAAATCGTAACTATGGGACCTACATTGCCGTAAATTTATATTTTTTTAAAACACGTATAAATCACGCAGCAGCGACGCCCCGCTCTCAGTCCGCGCGGAGCGCGCTTAGAGGACGGACCTGTGCTCGATTGTCAGGCATTCGTTGCGATCGTAATCACCTACGGAGTTCCGAGAAGTGCTATATACTGCGATTAGAAAATCTTAATAAAAGTTCATTTTTTACAGTATGCCTAACAGACTCGCTTATTGATGGATTTTCAGTGTTACTTTTTTTTTAATACTAAGTCGGTGGCAAACAAGCATACGGCCCGCATAAGTACGCCTGCAACTCCAGAGGAGTTACTAGACATGCGCGAAACAGTGCTTCAAAAAGTAATGCTATATCACATCACTTTTTCGAAAACGTAATGTTACACTGAGATATCACATCACTTATCACTCGAAACGAAACATTTACCCGAACGAATACAGCGCGCGGGCGCGCGCGTGATGGCAACATCACACTCATCACAGTCATCACAGTACTAACTACATTATGCAGCGAGTGTTAGGACACTTAGGACTCTAGGGCGTATCATATCGGCGCGTCGATCTATTACGCATTGCGTTTTGTCACCGCCATGTGATAGATCGTTTTTGTTAATGTTTTTATTTTTATAGTCGTAAAATATGCATCATAGATAAAAAATAAAAGAAAATATCTGTTAATTAATGAGATAACGCCATCGAGAGTCACTAGGTAGTATTTTTATTTGGGTATATCAATAAAATTATGATATGATACTGATACGAGAATGTACTGTAAACACTAGTGTTTACAGTACCTATTAAATTAAAGATAAATAAGAAACTTCACTCGTGCTTAATTTAGTTTGCCGCGAAAGTCAACCAAACCAAACATTTCACAACAATAATAAACAGTAAATACGTTTTTGTTCGTCAAATTCAAACTCGCAAGCGAATTATCATTTAGCCGCATCCTTATAGGTAAAATACTAAAAACATTGTAAGCTCTATGGTAACGCATTACAGTTTTAAATCGATTGCAGGTGCAAAAATCCGTTATCGTATCAATTTAATGAAATTTGCAATAACTCAAATGCGACTCCTACCGACCGGCCGAGCGGACCGATCCGAAGTGTTCCGAAAGCATTGCGGAATGAGAGCGAGCGAGCAGTGAGTGCGGGTGCAAGCGGGATAGCAAAGTAATGATAGCATGGCAAACAAACATCACACATCACACCATTACGTCTCATTGCTCATTATACATTACGCGGATTGTACTTGAACGGACCTTTCGTACCGACTACCGGCGCGTCAATCTATATTGATGCTTTACGAGTTTACGCGCGTTTCGGCCAGTCATGTGCTCGAGTGATGTTTGAAGTAATGCTTGGTTTCTCGGAGTGATGCGTAATGCAACATTACGCGTTTGAGTGATATCTCATTTGTGATGTTACGCGCATTACTTACACATGTCTAGGAGTTACATGCGCGTTGCCGACCCTAACCCCCTCCCGCCCCTCGTTGAGCTCTGGCAACCTTACTCACCGGCAGGAACACAACACTATGAGTAAGGTCTAGTGTTATTTGGCTGCGATTTTCTGAAAAACGCATTTTCACTTGAAATTACGTTAGGGTTTGCATTATTATTTTTGACCCGGATGAAGTCCAAGTTCTCATGATGGAGTCAGGAGTTGGTCACCAGAACTCCTAATCTAATAATTATAATCCCATCGTGTTTGGGCTCAAAAGATTTGCCCTGACGAACACCATCGATCTAGATGAGGTCCAGGGTCTCATGATGGAGTCAGGAGTTGGTCACTAGAACTCCTAATCTACTCATTATAATTCCATCGTGTTTGGGCTCAACAGAGTTGCCCTGACGAGCACCTTCAATCTAGATGAGGTCCAGGGTCTCATGATGGAGTCAGGAGCTGGTCACCAGAACTCCTAATCTACTCATCATAACTCCATCGTGTTTGGGTTCAATAGAGTTGCCCTGACGAGCACCATCAATCTAGATGAAGTCCAGGGTCTCATGATGGAGTCAGGAGTTGGTCACCATAATTCCTAATCTACTCATCATAACTCCATCGTGTTTGGGTTTAATAGAGTTGCCCTGACGAGCACCATCAATCTAGATGAGGTCCAGGGTCTCATGATGGAGTCAGGAGCTGGTCACCAGAACTCCTAATCTACTCATCATAACTCCATCGTGTTTGGGCTCAATAGATTTGCCCTGACGAGCATCATCAATCTAGATAAAGTCCAGGGTCTCATGATGGAGTCAGGAGTTGGTCACTAGAACTCCTAATCTACTCATTATAATTCCAACGTGTTTGGGCTCAAAAGATTTGCCCTGATGAGCACCATCGATCTAGATGAGGTCCAGGGTCTCATGATGGAGTCAGGAGTTGGTCACGAGAACTCCTAATCTACTCATCATAACTCCATCGTGTTTGGGCTCAATAGATTTGCCCTGATGAACACCATCGATCTAGATGAGGTCCAGGGTCTCATGATGGAGTCAGGAGTTGGTCACCAGAACTCCTAAACTACTCATCATAACCTCATCGTGTTTGGGCTCAATAGATTTGCCCTGACGAGCATCATCAATCTAGATAAAGTCCAGGGTCTCATGATGGAGTCAGAAGTTGGTCACTAGAACTCCTAATCTACTCATTATAATTCCAACGTTCCAATTGAACCCAAACACGATGGAGTTATGATGAGTAGATTAGGAATTATGGTGACCAACTCCTGACTCCATCATGAGACCCTGGACTTCATCTAGATCGATGGTACTCGTCAGAGCAAATCTTTTGAGCCCAAACACGATGGAATTATAATGAGTAGATTAGGAGTTCTAGTGACCAACTCCTGACTCCATCATGAGACCCTGAACATCATCTAGATTGATGGTGCTCGTGAGGGCAAATCTATTGAGCCCAAACACGATGGAGTTATGATGAGTAGATTAGGAATTATGGTGACCAACTCCTGACTCCATCATGAGACCCTGGACTTCATCTAGATCGATGATACTCGTCAGGGCAAATCTTTTGAGCCCAAACACGATGGAATTATAATGAGTAGATTAGGAGTTCTGGTGACCAACTCCTGACTCCATCATGAGACCCTGGACTTCATCTAGATCGATGGTACTCGTCAGGGCAAATCTTTTGAGCCCAAACACGATGGAATTATAATGAGTAGATTAGGAGTTCTAGTGACCAACTCCTGACTCCATCATGAGACCCTGAACATCATCTAGATTGGTGGTGCTCGTGAGGGCAAATCTATTGAGCCCAAACACGATGGAGTTATGATGAGTAGATTAGGAATTATGGTGACCAACTCCTGACTCCATCATGAGACCCTGGACTTCATCTAGATCGATGGTACTCGTCAGGGCAAATCTTTTGAGCCCAAACACGATGGAATTATAATGAGTAGATTAGGAGTTCTGGTGACCAACTCCTGACTCCATCATGAGACCCTGGACTTCATTTAGATCGATGGTACTCGTCAGGGCAAATCTATTGAGCTCAAATACGATGGAATTATAATGAGTAGATTAGGAGTTCTAGTGACCTACTCCTGACTCCATCATGAGACCCTGGACTTCATCTAGATTGATGGTGCTCATCAGGGTAAATCTATTGAGCCCAAACTCGATGGAGTTATGATGAGTAAATTAGGAGTTCTGGGGAGTTCTGGTGACCAACTCCTGACTCCGTCATGAGATCCTGGACCTCATCTAGATCGATGGTGTTCGTCAGGGCAAATCTTTTGAGCCCAAGCACGATGGAATTATAATGAGTAGATTAGGAGTTCTGGTGACCAACTCCTGACTCCATCATAAGAACCTGGATGGACTTCATTCGGGTCAAAAATAATAATACAAACCCTAACGTGATTTCAAATAACACTGAAACTCTATAGCACTAATGTGCGCAAACGATTGGCATCTTGACTAGGCAGCATGGGTGAGTAGCCACCATGCCAATCGATACGACAACGAAACACTATCTGTCTCTCTCTCGTACTAATATGCACAAACGATTGGCATCTTGGCTGGGCAGCATGGGTGCGTAGCCAACATGCCAAACGTTTACGATACGACAAGGAAACACTATCTGTCTCTCTATCGCACTAATATGCGCAATCGATTGGCTTCTTGGCTAGGTATCATGGGTGCGTAGCCAACATGCCAATCGTTTACGATACGACAGCGAAACACTACTCTCTCTCTATCGCACTAATATACGCAAACGATTGGTATTTTGGCTAGGCACTAAGCAAGTGTGTGGCCAACATGCCAATCGTTTACGATACGACAACGAAACACTATCTGTCTCTCTATCGCACTAATATACTTTATTTATACCTGCAGTCATTTACTAACTTCTTCATTTTCCATTGGTGTGAAAGAGACAGAATAAAGAGCAAGCGTTATAGTACACTCTGTAGTCTGTACACTTAGTAGTAGTGTACATAAAAAAAAAACTACTGTGCATATACAATAAAATAAAGAGTGCCCATATGATATCATATGACACTAAAATTAATGTTGCTTGAAATTATATTGAAAACTATCAAGATTATTCTAGTCTGTATTGAAACGCGCGTCGCGTTGCCGGCGCTCGCGTACCGAGCGCCAACGCCATCTATCGAGCGTTATTTCGTGAAATCGGAGAACGCTCCAAGGATTAAGGGCTCTTAATTTACACGTACAGTCACCATCAAAAGTAGCGGATCAAACAAGGTTTCAAAAGTATCTACCATTCTGTAAAAGCTTAACGAAATGTGGTGGTTCTATAGGTAGAACAATGAAGACGTTAAAAGATATACTTTGGAACGTAAATTTTATGGATTTATCAATATTTGGAAAAGATATCCGGAATATCAGATACTTTTGGAGCGTTGTTTCATCCGCTACTATTGATGCTGACTCTACCTAGGTAGCTAGTGTAAAATACCGTTTTAGGTTTTTAGGAGCTACTGTCGGTCAGGGGCAATGTGGAGTAACCTCAGTATTAGAACTCATATAATAAACTTTTATTCCGTAGGTCAGAGCTCGGCAAACTTTTGAGAAGAGCGAGAATTTAGAAATGACTAGTTTATGGAGGCTCAAATAGCTCCGACTGATGTTTTCACTACACCAGCTCGTAAAGCCTCTCTTGACAGTTCACATACTGATGAGAAAGTTGCATTTTATCCACAACAGTGGATAATTAGATGTAAATTTTGAGTTGTTTCCTATGTTGGTTGGTAAAATTTATAAATATTTAGTAACGTTCATTTGGATTATTTGATGTTTTACAGTCTGTATTTTCCTCGCGTTGGTGTGGTGAAAAATGTAGTGGCTCGGTGACAAAATTTATTTAACCCTCGTGCCTGAAACCCTCGCAACGCTCGAGATTCACTTTACGAACCACTTGCTACGCTCGTGGTCCAATTTTAGTATCTTTCGCTTGCTCGGGTATCAATATTTAGCATTAACACGAGCAGTTAAACAACAATTTGTAAAAGAAACAAATTTTTCAGTAGTCTCATTAAGGATACAAAGTGTGATTTTTTTAGGCCGCGGCTTGCCGCCCCTGTAATACCTGTAGGTAATACCTACTAGATCGAAACAATGTTTTAAATAAAGCTTATAAATGGTGGTAAATATATAAGGTACTACCCCAGTACCATGAATTCGAAAGGCGAAAGTAAACATTATGGCTCCTTAAAGTTCAAATCGCCTCCGACGGCGGTATATTACCTAAAACCTTGTCCTATGTAAAGTAAAGTAAAGTAAAGTAAATCATTTATTTTGCCAAACATTATGTGTAGTTGGTGGATTACAAAGTTATTCAGTATCAATAATGTTTGTACCTTAATTTAGGCATGCAAAAGTTTAATTACATATTTACCTAAAACTAAACTATTATAACATTATTATACATTATCTATTTACAATACAAACGCAATACTTATTATTTACTTTTATAACATTGCCTAGTACTACTAATAGGTACTGGTATTTATTTACTGTACACACTGTTTTGTCCATGTCCAGTTAAGGTGGTTCGATTTTCATACAAAAAACAATCGCTATTAATTAATTAATTACACAATATTATTACATAAATAGTTGCGCATCTATCTACTTTCGAATATTCATTTGCGCTAAATTAATAGAAAAACTTTGTTTCATACAGAAATCATGCAATAATCAACGTTATATTTTTATAAATTTTACTCATGTGTGTGTGACAAATGTCGTGTACAAATACATTGCGGCGTTGCCACTCCATGCCTCGGCCGGCCATCGGCGCGACGTTGCGATGTTTGACGCGTTTATAGCTGACTTTGTCGACACTGACACTCAGTGTGACCAGGCGTACGATAATTGTCGTACATGTACGATAATTTGGGCCCCGGTATGACGTAATGTTCCAAAGAGCATTATCGTACACTAAAGTACTATACTTTCAGCCCTTGGATGATGCCACCTTAAAACTCTAGTAATTTGAAGCAAAATATGACACTTTCTCTCAGAAATAGGCTAAAATTAGTATCTTTTGGGTGTTCGGCTCCTTGGTGTAAGTTTAAAGTTTAAAATGTCACAATTTCCTGTATACCGTTTGAGTCTATCCCAAAAATACACAAACATAAACAGATCTTTTGCGCAATTTAGACGAAAATTGTCTTTTTTTTATTATTAATTGGAAATTTAAGCTTATTTTGCTAGACATTTTTAGGGGCTGCCTTTTTGATTGGCGTACGATATTTTTTTCAACGGTACAATAATATTGACACTCAAGTACGATAATTCTCTTCCGCTCACCTGGCAACACTGCTGAAACTTGACAGGACTTGGGGGCCTACCGCGAAAACCTAAATTCGCAAATTGCGGGGATCTTTCTTTTACTCTCACTAAGACGTAATTAGAGTGACAGAGAAAAATGCCCGAAATTGACGAATTTCGATTTTCCCGGTAGCCGCTCTGGTGCTTGAGGTACTTGATAGAAAACAACGCTGCCGCATGTTCTGAATTGTGATTTTATGTGTTTTTGGATTGAAAATGATAGCAACGTCTAAATCAAGTTACAAAAATCATCGATATTCTGGTCCGCGAAAAACCAGGAAAAGTGTAACTGTAATTGGAGTCTACAAAAATGACCAATTCATAGAAAATATGACCTAGAAACTAGTTCACTTTTATAAAACTCAATTTTGCCCGAGATTGTACTTAGGCGAATACCTAAGGGAGCTAAGTGTATTGATCTTGAATAATTAGTTGGCTAATACATATATGACTCCAACATGATATGGACATTTACATCATAACTATTATACTTAGTTGGTTACTAAGTTCTGTTACTCGATTTCTTTCTTTCTTCCTAGCGTTGTCCCAGCATATTGCCACGGCTCAATGGAGCTTGGGGTCCGCTTTGACAACTAATCCCAAGATTTGGCGTAGGCACTAGTTTTTACGAAAGCCACTGCCATCTGACCTTCCAACCCAGAGGGTAAAACTAAGCCTTTTTGGGATTAGTCCAGTTTCCTCACGATGTTTTCCTTCACCGAAAAGCGACTGGTAAATATCAAATGATATCTGTTCTGAAGTTCTGTTACTCGATTTGCAACCTCTTTATTTCCGTTAAAACAAATGCTACCGAAAAAATAAAAAATGACATAATGTGGTGGATTTGTGAGCTATAATTATATACCACACATAACGCTTATCTCGTCGTATCTATAATGAATTGGGGCCTAAAAGAGAATCGTATTCCAATTTTTTGAAACGCTTGTATTACTTTCTATATTAACTAAAAGTTGCCTTAAAATTCAGCTTTTATACTAAAAACGGCTTTAAATATGTTAAATTAACAAAATATATTTTGACAGATGCTTTCGCGCCCAAGACGCTCTTTGAAAATTGTTGACGTCACAGTTTATGGTTTGACACATAACTACATACATACGTAGAAGATACGAACTGTCAACTGATATTTGTCATTTGTTGTTAATCGCCTAACTGTCAACAGTGTCAATCCGAGAGTTGTGACGTCATCAGAATCTTCAATGACGTTTCGAGTTTGGTCACGTGATGTGTGCCAAAAGTTATTTTAAATTCAATTTTTATAAAAATATGGTCATTACAGGTCCCCTAAAAGCAGTTTAACATGTTCTTATAATCCAAAAGAATTTATTTGGATACAATTATGCCCTAAGATTTGTAGATGGAAACAACCCTATTGCGTTGCACAAATGTGGGCACCCGCCAAACATGATTTTGGGTGTGTCATACTCAGGGCTAACACAGATTCATTTCTGTGAAAAAAGTGTGAAAACCGGAAACTGGAAACCGTTCTCGAACCAATAGTGAAGCCCTTAAGTCACACCCTATTTCAAAACCAGCCATGGATCTTTGAACAGGACTCAGCTCCTGCACATAAGGCAAAAACAACTCAAGCCTGGTTTCGAAGGAACAAAATTGACTTTATTGCCCACGAAGACTGGCCGTCCTCCAGCCCGGACCTTAAGCCCCTGGATTATGCCATATAGCAGGTTATTGAGGAGAAAGCCTGTGCTAAATCCACACAAATCTTAACTCCCTCAAGCGGGCCATAGTTAAGACAGTGACGGAATTAGACATGACAATCGTGCGTGCCGCTATTGATGACTGGCCTCGTCGTTTGAGGGCCTGTGTCAAAGCCAGAGGAGGCGATTTTGAATGATATTGTCATATGTAATTCCTGATTTTGTGTACTTCATTTTAATATATACTTTTTTAAACTTTCGTTGGTATATTTTATGTAGATAAAGATTATTGCAGTAACAGAATTTAATAACCAACTAGGTAGAAAATAAATTGGATATGATGTGATCCGTTGAATGAAATTGACAATAAATAAAATAAATAAATAATTTTCTATCTCTAGGCATTGTGTGAAACTTCTAGTTGTGTCAAAATATCGGGAAATCAATAATATAAACAAACATGGTAAATATCTCATTTCTTTTTATAATGGTTATAAATAGAAGGCCATGCAATTATGTAACTCACTGTAATTTAATTTAATGTATCGTAAAAAAATGTTTTAATTATTCTACTGTAAAATAGTACCTACTTTTTTAAAGGCTGGGCAGTAAGGGATTGCTTTAATTTTAGAACAAAACAGCGTTTTTTTTTTTTAAAAATACCGGAAAATCTGACTTACAAATTTAGACTTTCTTAGGTTCATTCTACTTAGAATCTTCTCCACCCTAGCATTAAAAAAAGATATCCTAAAATATCCATACCATTACGTCACATTTTAGTGTGAAAGAAATTACAATGTAAAACTAAAATTTCAATACAAATTTTCGGGTTTTTTTAGCACGAGGATTGATTATGCTAGTGATTCTGAGTTGGAAGAACCCAAAAATATCATGATGTGTGAGAATCAGATTTTTAATATTTTCATGGAAAACGCTCATATTTCTCATAAAATAATTTAATAATAATAGGTACTTGATAATACTGATAACAAAAAAATTTCTAATGAGTCTCGAACCCACATCCTATTGCATGTATTTCCACGTACATACCGCAACGCCATTGAAGCTTACTCACGCTGTGCCAAATTGTCTACTACATGGATCCCAGTAAGACTGTTTCAATGTGTGAGTGATACTTAGAAATAGAGTCAAGAAACATTCTGTCGACATTAAGGGGTAGTTTTTGTACAATGAAGTGTTCAATGTTTGTTGTAATAGTTCAATATTTATTTAAAGAGTGCGCTAAATATAATTTACAGTATAGAAATACCAAGACTACTCCACAAAAAAATTAAAACTCAAAATTTGCAATTGTGGCGCCATCTAGTGAGGTTTAAGCTTTGGGTAACCTAGTCGAACCACCTTAACACTCATTGGCTTTACATGTAAGAAATTCGGATACTGAGTAAAAATTTTTTTGCCTAGCCATTTATGGAATACTTTTTGGAACTGATTTATTGGAAGACCAGCTATACAAGACGGTAACTTATTATACAGTGTGATTGCCATTCCCATTACATTATTACGATAAAAAGCAGTTTGGCTTTTACATCCAATTAATTTGTGTAATCTATTGCTTCGGGCAGATGGATTACTCTCAGCCACCGTTTTAAATAGTTCTGGGTGTTTTTTGACAAATATGCACATTTCCGAAATATACATAGAGGGCAAAGGAAGAATGTTAAGCTTTTCAAATATTGGCTTACATGAATGTCTTCTTTTTAGGTTGCCTAATGCTCGTATACATTTCTTTTGAGCCTTAAAAGCTCTGTCTATAGATACCGAGTTTCCCCATATAATTATACCATATCGTAGCACAGATGACACATATCCATGGTACGCTTTAAGAGCTGTCTCTAAGGACGCAATTTTCTTAATTTTATTATGCTATAAGATACATTTATATATATATGTACCTAACCTACCCAACCCCTTACGTTTTACGATTTTCTCCGGTATATTTACCTATAGACCAGCGGTTGAACAAAAATGGGTTTCGATAATATTAAAGTTTTTTCTTTTTTGATATGTCATTGGGAGTATGTTAAATAATACTTTGGTAAAAAGTTAGAAATTTTAAGGTTGAGCTTTCGGTTATATTTAAATATTTTAATTTTTGCTAATAACTAAGTAAATATAGAATTAAAGTTACAGAAAACTTTAGCATATCGAATAACACTTCAATTTATGTACAATTTTCAGTTTTTAGAAATCTGGAACAGCTGCTTTCTGGTAAACGTAAAAACACGAGTTATTTTGTAAATATAGAATTAGAGTTGCTGATATTGCAAAATTACGATATTATCGATCAACTTAGTATTCTAGTAAAAAGTTAGACATGTAGACAATGTGCTTGTCTAGATATTGATTTCAGGTTAAGCAGTATAGCTAATATTGAATTAAAGTTTGTAGAGTTAATAATAATCGATCATCAACAATGATCTCAGTTACTAAACAAAAATTTAGAAATATAAAATCACGGCGACACTCATTACTGATATGTATGCATTCCTTGCTTATATAAATACGTTAAGTTTCAAACGCGCGGCAAGTTTGCGCGCGCCGCGCGCTGTGGCAGGAGGCAGCGAACAACGGTAGTGGGGAGCGGGGTGCCCTTGACTGCGTTTACGGTCCATCAAAAAAATTCCTAAAGCGTGTTTTAAATTAATAGCAATAGAAAATTGTTATTTTGTTGTTACTATAATAGGTATTGCCCGCGGTTTCGTTCACGTAGAATTCGTTATCGCGTTACATGAATATTATTTATTTATTTAAACTTTATTGCACAAACAAAAAAAAACACAAATGGCGGACTTAATGCCAAAAGGCATTCTCTACCAGTCAACCATTGGGTCAAATAGAGACAAAAAAAAACACATTCTCATACAGATGACCACCCTTCCTTGTACCATTTTAAAAGCCAGTTGCAGCTTTTCTTTCCCGATTTTTTTCAGATGTTTGGACTTGGTATTTTCCTCGCGATAGTTATTTGTTTTAAGGGGAATGTTGTTGTTAACCGCTAATGCTAATATTGATAACCGATAGTTATATAGAGATACGTTATAAGGTATATGCACCCTCATGTTATTTATTTCTGATAAGAAATAAATGTAAGACAAAATTCACAGTGATACATTTCAAGTAGGTTGCCTTGTAAGATTGCGTACGGATAGTTTTTTTGTTTGTTATTTCATCGTATGATATATCAAATGAAAGCTTATTTGAAAGTTGCCGTATTAAAAAAGTTGGTCCAGTTAATGGTCGCCTAGATTAACCGATTTTTATATAAAATGTAGGCAACCATGGACTGGACCAACTTGTTAAAAAGGCAACCTAGTACAGTTAGTAATATAGTACCTGGGCGACCGAGCTTTGCTCGGTTATAACTATTTATTGTAATATGGTGGTGATAATCTACATAAACATAAAAAGTTAAATGTGAACTGACAATTATTATTATTTACAATCTAATTTAACCTTACAGCACTTGTCACAGATTAACGCCATCTATTGTCGATTTCTCTTATTACATAGATCTTTTTTTTTACTAAATTAAACTTGTGTAAAACAATAAAAATTAAAAAATTATATATAAACTTGAACATATAAAAAAAAACAAAAGTTAATCACCGGGCGAGATTCGAACCCGTAACACTCGTTTAGCAGTCCGCGTCTTAACCCGCTGGACCAGACGGACACTGGCCGGCAACACGAAATTAGTGACCATATTCTGCGTCGAAAGAAAAACGCATGAAAACTCGAAAACACGCGTTTTCCCAAACATAAGACTAATCTAGATAGATTGTATACCCTCAAAAACCCCCTATATACCAAATTTCAGCGAAATCGTTAGAGCCGTTTCCGAGATCACAGAAATATATATATATATACAAGAATTGCTCGTTTAAAGGTATAAGATAAAATAACTTTTCTTTTGATATATCATGTGACGTTTTCGTTTACACACTAAAAGCACAGTGTAAAAAGTAACAGTGGGCCGACGCCTTTGATGTTTGCGTAAATGCCGACACCGCTCAAGGTCTCCGTACCTACCTAGGGTTATCACAGACTTACACAACTGCCCAAAAGAGGATGGAAATGTTTTTAGTTTTCATGTTGTATGATGTATGTGTACTAATTTTACAAATGACGTCCATTTTGGAAATAAAGATGGCGGACGTCACTTTTTTGAAAAAGTCGTCATGGGTGTTATTTTCTGGGTTTTTAGGGGTGTGGATTTCAAAAATGGCATCTATTTTGAAAATAAATATGGCGGACGCTACTTTTTGAAATGGGTGTCGATGTGTGTAGCCGTGATATCAACCACCTTTAATTCTAAAATGGTCTCTATTTTTGAAATCTGCACCAACAAGAACCGCCAAAATTGACGTCATTTTTGTAATTGGAACCCCGAGGAACCTCGGAGATGACACCCATATCGATTTTTAAGAAAAATTAATGTCCGCCATCTTGGATTTCAAAATAGACGTCATTTTCGTAATCGGAATCCCGAGGAACCTCGGATATGACACCCATATCGACTTTTAAGAAAAAATAATTTCCGCCATCTTGGATTTCAAAATGAACGTCATTTTCGTAATCGGATCCCCGAGGAACCTCGGAGATGACACCCATATCGATTTTTAAGAAAAATTAATGTCCGCCATCTTGGATTTCAAAATAGACGTCATTTTCGTAATCGAAATCCCGAGGAACCTCGGATATGACACCCATATCGACTTTTAAGAAAAAATAATTTCCGCCATCTTGGATTTCAAAATGAACGTCATTTTCGTAATCGGAACCCCGAGGAACCTCGGAGATGACACCCATATCGATTTTTAAGAAAAATTAATGTCCGCCATCTTGGATTTCAAAATAGACGTCATTTTCGTAATCGAAATCCCGAGGAACCTCGGATATGACACCCATATCGACTTAAGAAAAAATAAATTCCGCCATCTTGGATTTCAAAATGAACGTCATTTTCGTAATCGGATCCCCGAGGAACCTCGGAGATGACACCCATATCGATTTTTAAGAAAAAATAATGTTCGCCATCTTGGATTGCAAAATGGACGTCATTTTCGTAATCGGAACCTCGAAGAACCTCGGAGATGACACCCATACCGATTTTTAAGAAAAATGAATGTCCGCCATCTTGGGTTCCATAATGGATGTCATTTTCGTAATCGGCACCCTGAGGACTTTCAAAAATAATGAAAACATCAAATACTACATGATACATATACAAACAGAAGCAAGAAACAATTTCTTGCTTTTTAAAGTCTTAAAATACTCATAATTTCTTAAAATAAGTTATAAAACATGTCCGCCATTTTGAATTTGAAAATTGATATCATAATTATGATATATTTTTGTTTACACTGAGACAAATAATTAGCACATGTCGTATGAAATATTTTAATTGTGTGTTTTTTTTATTTTTTTTTATACTATGTCGGTGGCAAACAAGCATACGGCCTGCCTGATGGTAAGCAGTATCCGTAGCCTATGTACGCCTGCAACTCCAGAGGAGTTACATGCGCGTTGCCGACCCTAACACCCTCCCACCCCTCGTTGAGCTCTGGCAACCTTACTCACCGGCAGGAACACAACACTATGAGTAGGGTCTAGTGTTATTTGGCTGCGATTTTCTGTAAGGTGGAGGTACTTCCCCAGTTGGGTTCTGCTCTAGAGCTGGAATGACATCCGCTGTGCTGTGCCCTACCACACAGAGCCAGATGACATTTACAATGCCCATACCTCTCTTATAATGCCTGTGCTAAAAATGTGATTGCGAACTACCTGCAATAACTATACAGTACCTGGGCGACCGAGCTTTGCTCGGTTATAACTAACTATTTATTGTAATATGGTGGTGTATAGCTGATAATCTTAACTACATTCTTTTACTAAATTAAACTTGTCTAAAACAATAAAAATTAAAAAATTATATATAATATTGAACATATAAAAAAAAAACAAAAGTTAGTCACCAGGCGAGATTCGAACCCGTAACACTCGTTTAGCAGTCCGCGTCTTAACCTGCTGGACCAGACGGACAGTGGCCGGCAACACGAAATTAGCGACCATATTCTGCGTCGAAAGAAAAACGCATGAAAACTCGAAAACACGCGTTTTCCCAAACATAAGACTAATCTAGATCGATTGTTTACCCCCAAAAACCGCCATATACCAAATTTCAGCAAAATCGTTAGAGCCGTTTCCGAGATCCCGGAAATATATATATACAAGAATTGCTCGTTTAAAGGTATAAGATAATTAGGCATTAAAACACTCGTGTGATCTTTTTAAGAAACTCACTTCGTTCGTTTCCTAAACCCACACTCGTGTATTTTAATGCCTTTTATTATGTAGCAGTAACATAAACTACTAATATATGTTGAAAGTAAGTACAGGCGGCTAACACAATGGTAACAAAAGACAAAAGTTTTGAAAATGTAATTTTCATCATCGTCACTTGGCTGTACATTTGAGGGCCTATCGCGAACCACGTTCGACGTGTTACCTCTCTGTCGCACTTGTAAATTCGTACGTAAGTATGACAGGGAGGCAACACGTCGAACGTGGTTCGCGGTAAGCCCTCTGATGCCACCTCCATTAGTCTTTTGTACGCCGGTATAGCCTTCGACTCAATGTATAATCTACACTTTTTATGGAAACGTAGTTCCTCCTTCCCGTAGAAATATTTAACTTTCCCATCACCAAGAAAGATTATTTGCTCGCTGTTATTAGCTGCTCAATTCCTCGTTTTTTCTCTGTTACTAAGTCAGTACAGTAGACATATCAAACATTTTTCACTTATTTTGAAGTCATAATAACTTTTATTCTATAATTAAATTCATGTAATGTCCGCATCTAATTTATGTGCACGATAAACAAACAAATGAATGATTTGAAAGAAAAGACAAACAGCGCTTGCGAAGCTGAGCGGGGGGCGCGGGCGGGGCGAGGTATCTATCGCTCACTAGGTCGGCTACGATAGGCTCCCGCGCGCCGAGCCGACATGTTGACGGACCAGCGCGGCGTGGTTATGAATTTCGCGCCTTTTTAAGTTGATTTTACTATTACAATGCAAGCTACACACAGATATTTCTTACTTTCCATAAAATGGCTGCATATATTATTTTATAGTAATAGACTTATCTCTACGGACTTTAATTCAATATTAGATCTTACAGGACAAAAAACGCATATTAATTGTAAAGCACATATCTTTTTCTTCTAATTTTTTGCCTTGCCTATTAACTTAAGAATTTAGATATGATATTGTGGATTTTTCAAACTTTAATTCAATATTGACAAAATAATAAGCTAATTTGAGTTTGACAAAGTAGCACGTTGATTTTTTTTCTAAAAATTTGATAGCATAAAGCCTCATACATATTATAAAAGACGATGCTTAAATTTTGTACTTTAATTCAATATTCAAAATTCATCAATAAAAATACATAAATACCCTATTTATATCTAACGCTCGTTCTAAATTTTCTTCATATATTACAAATATGCTTAAAAATATGTCCCATACCAGATAAACATCACTTTTCACTCTTTAGAATTATCGAAACTTATAGGGCAAAAATCCGGTCCCACTATTGGTCTACTACTCATAATAGTCGTAATCACCGACGCTATGATGAATGAAATGAATAAAACCATTTATGCGCGTAATTAATATCAATCAATATTTAATTTTGCTGACAAAATGAGTACCTATTAGAGATGTTCCGAACCGAATATTCGGTAATTATTCCATATTCAGCATATTCTACACGTTTTTCAATGTTCGTATTCTGTTGAATTATTCGGTTAAAGTATTTGTCTTGTTTCCGCACTGTACGAGTAAACAGATTCAAAATTCAAAACTCAACAATCCAAATATATAAAAAATATTCTGCAATTAGGCCTCAAGGGCCCTTTTACAAGTCAATACAACATTTATAGTAACATCGTATAGTGACATGAAAAATAAATATAATCATTTATAAATACAACAGCCAATACCTGGGTAAACATTACATTATTTAGGAGGTGAACATATCAAAAGCCCCCGGTCGTAGACCTTGAGCCAGGGGGAAGAGGAGGTTTGAAGATCCCATTTTTCGATTTTTCTTCTTTGTATCTTGGAAACTTTGCATCTTAACGACATGACTACTCACACATAACGAAAGATGATTAAATTATCTACAAGTATAAGTTTGTCAAGATTCTCGATATCTTGTATAGTTTTCTCTCTTGAAAGTTTATTTGAGGCTCTCAATTTTATCTTTAGACAGGACATAAGATAGATTTATTTGAAAAATCATCCCTTAAAGGTGTGAAATGGGGTGTGGGGCGAATTCGCTTCTTCGCCGAAGCTGAATTCTTGAGGTTAATACTGTTTAAATTTAGGTTGAAGTCATATTTGGTATAATTTTCAACTAAATCAAAGATGTAGACCATCCCAAATTCCATCTAAATCAATTCAACGGTTATTGATTCTCCATACAAACTTCCATCCCACTTTTTACACCCTCAAAAGATGATTTTGGTTATAAAAAATGTCCTGTCCCGGGACTCAAACTATCTCTATACCAAATTTAAGCGTGAAGAGGAGTTTAATTATATTTGTTTTTACTTCAGAATGGTGTCAGTAATGTGATACCATAAATGAATTCAACACCCCCGATTTATACGAAAACGATAATACCAAAAACCGCCTAGCAGCTAGCGGGGACTATTAATATGTTCTCCTCCTAATAACTAGTCCAAAGTTACGAAAATTGTAATCCAGGCATTTCCCTTTAGTTATAACTTTTTTTGAGCAGTCGTTGCCTGGCCTAAAGCTACTTATGCAAATATGAGAATGTATAAATAACTCCTAAGTACTCATTGTTACAATTTACGCTACAACATACAGAATGAAAGGATACTTAATTAAATATGAAACTTACAGGCTTGAAAGTTGCCTTTTTCAGTAAAACAATTCAAATCAAAGTACATTAACCTAAATTTGAACATTCTTAGACATCAAGACAGGAAACGTCCTTTCGCAATAATGCATAATACATTGCCGGTTTTATAGGTGTTCTTATTATTATGTGTATACTGAGGTGTATGCGTCATTGAATACTGTGAAAGGTCGCTGGCGTCACCGTGCGATTCTTGGAAAGATGACCGATTTACAAGTGTGAGGGCCTACCGCTAGGACCGAAGTTCGCAAATTGCGGGCATCTTTCTCTGTCACTCTGATTACGCCTTAATTGAAGTAAGATAGAAAGATGCCGGCAAATTTTCGAACTTCGGTATTCGCGGTAGGCCCTCAGGAGTCTGACTGAACTGCTGCGAGTTTTTTTATTTAGTTAAAGATTTAATTTTGTTCTATTAACTAAATTCACGCATTGGTGGACAGTCGATGCAGAGACAGATACCATATATGTACCTGATATATCTACCTACCCTATGTACCTACCAATATATTATATTGTTTGGCGTAGTGTCCATTAACGTAAAAAGTTACAATAAATTCAAAATTAACTTACCAAAAAAAAGCGCCTCATTAAAAATTCGTAAAAAACACGGAGTATTGTTGCCATTGTACAACAATTATGCCCATTAATTTTGCAGTAATTAAACTTAATCATCACATTTTAATTTATTTCCAATTTTGTCTTTTAAGTTTTCCCCGCGCATTTGTTTTTTAGAGTTTGCGTGTGTCGACGTTGAATTCCATTGTGAAGTTTAAATTTCAACCAGCGTGTGATAACGTCCGGCCAATGAGTGCCGTACGGCGGACACGAGCGGCGATGGCGGCGGGACTCGCGAACTGAAATGCGCTGAGATTCGGTAGGTCATCTCATCTCGCGACATTATTCATAAACACAGCTTTATGTAAGGGCGATTTGCACAGTGGGTTGCGCACGGCCTACCGTTCACTTGCCAGAAGATTGAATATCCACATGACAGCAAACTAACTAGGTAGGATACCCCTTACTAATAATTGCTAATATCTAACATAAGTAATAGGTACTGTTCTGTTATAATTACCTATAAATAAATAATATCTTTCAAGTGCTATCCGGCGCATGTGATGGTACCTATTGCACGAATCAAAACAAGCAAATAGATTATCCATATTTTATGTTTTTGTTGGAAAAAAATTACAAAAACTAAAAAAAAGTGGCACTTTTCTTTTCACAAATTAAAACAGACTGTTAAAGGTTATGGCAGGCTAAATAAAGCTTCAAGACTTATATTTTTACAATCTCCGAGTCGTGCTCTACAACCACTATATGGAAGCCAATCAGTAGGAAATTTGATAAAATTAGGCCCCCGTGGTTCTATTTCTAAAGCCGGTCAAACAAGTTTGTCAGCAGAAAAAGACGCGAATTTCTAATTTTCTATGGAACGATAACCATACTACGCAACTTTTGCTATGGGACCAATCCTGAAATCACAAAAAATTGGTTCTCCCATAGCCTCCTGAGAATTAGAGAGAATTAGAAAAAATAAGGGCAAACGATTGGTGGAAGTTCGTAAAAGGACAAGAACACTCGAAAGCTCTAATCAAAGGGTTCAACAGCAAAACTGCTAGGGAGCTTCCAGGGCTCAAAAGACACAAAGCCTGCGCAGTGACCAGAATATTGACTGGACACTGTAAGTTGAACAAACACAAACACACAGAAACAAGATGCGAGATGCAGGTTCTGCCGTGAGTCAGAGGAGACTGCAATGCACATTCTCTGTTCCTGTGGACCACTAATGTCAAAAAGAAGTACCCACTCAGGGCGGCACGTACTGCAACCCTATGAGGTACAGAACATTACGGCTCAAAGAATCTGGAATTTCAGCATCTGGCATCAGTAATGAACTTTATAGGGCTGTCACAATAATAATAACAATAGCCTCCTTAGACCCGGGAAGAAGTTTTTTTTTGTAAGTATTTAAATTTGGAACCTTTCGTTTTTAGGGTTGAGATTTTTTTTGCCGGATTTATAGATAATAGTACGGAACCCTTCGTGCGCGAGTCCGTACTTGGCCGGTTTTTACAAATACAAATACGTTTATTTCATTACTTTTTACAGCAGTTCATAGGTACAAATATGTATTTTTTTTATTTTTTTTAATACTACGTCGGTGGCAAACAAGCATACGGCCCGCCTGATGGTAAGCAGTCTCCGTAGCCTATGTACGCCTGCAACTCCAGAGGAGTTACATGCGCGTTGCCGACCCTAAATCCCCCCCCCCCCCCCCTCGTTGAGCTCTGACAACCTAACTCACCGGCAGGAACACAACACTATGAGTAATAGGGTCTAGTGTTATTAGGTAATAAGTATTTATCTCAACAATGTGCAACAATTTGATTGTGTAAGTAATGAAAAAGGTGCGGGTAGAGTTTGCTGGATTTAAACCCGCCCTTGGTCAGCTAATTGAAGAGGTATCGGTAATCGGTATTATTTATGATATAGAAGGTAAACAAGCAAACGGATCGCCTCTTAGTAAGCGATTACCTGCACCCGCAACACCAGATTTATTCCATAAAAGTTCAGAATAGATTGTGAAATATGTACAAAAATTTTACGCGGGGTCTCAGGAGAATAGAAAACATAAAAATCAATCAATCAATTTTTCGTGTTATGATGGCTCCATCAAGGTGTTAATGATTCTGCCATGTCGAGGTTGGATAAGACCTTATCATATTACGGCCATACACAGTGTTCGGTGGAGTATCCGATCAATCTGCAAAGAAATACAAATTACCACTAACTAACAAGACATCAGTCTGATCAACCGAAATGTATAACAGTGTCATAATGACACTGTCATACATTTCGTACGTGTACGACAGTGTGATAATGGCACTGTCACACTCACATGAAAAAACACCTTGTATACATTATATGTGTTTCCGAAAACACAACATTTGATTGAAGAAGCTATTCGAGTTTTATGCCATAAATTATGAAAATGCCTCTTACCGTAGTATTTCTTCGATGATTTTGTTACCTTAAACGTCCCAGCAGTGTTGACCGCGTGAAAAAACACCTCTTGATAAGCACGCCGTCATCCTACTAATTTCATAGCATTTGAGTTACGCCATATTGAATGACGAGAATTTTAATTTCCGATTAGAAATTTTCAAATACTTAAGTAAAAGTGATTAAAAAGTGTTGTGTCGACTTTCTCAAGAGAGATGAACGAAGATGCAACTGAAAATCGAGGTAAGAGCGAGGTTTCTGACCAGTCGGACGTAGAAATTTTGATCGTTGCCTCGGACGAGGAACGGTCGGTCCGACAGAATTCGAATTATTTCGATGGTCAGAATGAGAGTTCTCGCTCGTCTTCGGAAGGCGAAGAGGACTCCACATCGCTTCCACCTAATAAGCGTAGAAAATTTAGTTCAGACCGTCGGTTTGAGGCTTTGGAAAAGCAAATGACGTATTTATCAGGTTGCTTGTCACAACTGCCTCAATATTTGACAAATATGAATAACGACAAAACAGCTCAGGCTGCATCGGACAATTTAGCATCTAGTGGACCAGGAACGAGTTCCTCAAACCAATATTTAGTTAAACCTGGTTCAAACAAAATAAACCTAGGTACACTGAACACAGACTTTGATGAGAAAAAGATAATAGCGCCAGCAAAGGAGGAGAGACTAGAAGAATTAAAAGAATTACAACATTTTAATACCCAAGGTTGGAAGGGAATGAGATATAAGAAAACTTTGCATGAATTTTTAGCCACCCCAGGCTTTGAAAACCTGAAAATAAATGAAGAACTACTCCACTTTGGAACAATCAAAGATTATTTGGCAGGAACTGAGAACCTTTTGGCGGGCCTAACTAATGCAAATTTAGAGCACAGAGAACTGTTACAACAAGGTCTACAGGAAATATTGAACTGGTCAGAAAGAAATCCAGAGCTAAACTCTAATTCATTATTTGAGAAAATGATGAAACTCCTGGGACCTGGCTCACCTGTCCAAAAATGTTCAGAAAAAATAATGCAAATAATCTGTGGAAAGCGGGGAGAATGCATTGAAATAAGAAGAGAAAGAATTCTCAAAGAAATGCAGAACAGCAATCTGAAAGCTACCTTAAGAAACATTCCACCTAGTACAGAACATCTATTTGACAAAGAAAAACTACTACCAGTGACCCAATCACTAGGAGGGCTCCAAACTTGGCTTAACAAGCCCACATATTTAAAAGAGAAACAGTACAAAGGAGAACATTCCAAAAAACCTAACCGGTATTCTCATAAAAATTCTGGGAAAGAGAATAAAAATAAAACAATGGACCAGAATACTTTTCGGAAAAGGAAAATTTTCAGAAGCAAGAAAAATGGATCTGATGAATCTAATAAAAATAAATGACTATACCAAGACAGAGACATTCAGGGGAGGCTGTTTAATGCACAAAGCTCACATATGGAAACAACTAGGTGCCAATCCAGTAATTATGAATATAATAACAAAGGGGCGAATACCATTCACCCAAAAACCTCCGCTGATACAATTTACCAAGAATTTGATAGAAAAATACACAACCAAAACATCACCAACAATGACCATGATTATAGAGGACCTGAAAGCTCAGGATATCCTGGAGATACCTCCATCACTGGACAGAGGATTTATGTCAAAAATGTTTTTAAGAAAGAAATCAGACGGAAGTATGAGACCAATATTCGATCTAAGAGGCCTCAATCGGTTCATAACAACAAAACACTTCCAGTTGATATCTCCCATAGACATCTCAAAATTCCTGCAGAAAAACGACTGGATGACAAAAATAGACTTGTCACAAGCTTACTTTCATCTTCCAATTGCTGTAAGCCACCGTCGTTTCCTCAGGATCTGTTACAACAATCAAGTTCTGCAACTAAAGGCACTGCCGTTCGGGCTGTGCTCAGCCCCACGGACCTTTGCAACAGTGTCAAACTGGATAGCAGAAATTCTACGAGCAAAAGGCATAAGGACAATTGTATACCTGGACGATTTTTTAATTGCCAACCAAAACAAAGGTCTGTTAGCAACCCAGATAACACAAGTCTTACAGATCTTAAAAGAACTGGGTTGGCAAATAAATTTCAAGAAATCAGTTCTAATGCCCAGCCAAACAATAGAATATTTGGGACTAGTCTGGAAAACTCAGGAAGGAACCTTAGCTTTGCCACAAGAAAAAATCAAGAAAACAAAAGATATATTACAGAAGACTTTAAAGTCAGGAAAGATTACTCTAAGAGGAGCACAGAGTTTACTTGGCCTCCTAAACTTTGCCAGTATAACGACGCCGCTAGGTCGTCTACACTGTCGCCAGATGCAGAGATTCTTGAGAAAATTCAACAAAAAATCCAGAACAAAGAAAATGGTTCCAATCCCTGCAAAGAAAGAATTAATCTGGTGGCTAGACGCCATAGGGAGCAGCTCAACAACAATGTTCAAAAAAGAGGTAACACACTTTTTGACAACAGACGCAGCGGATGCGGGCTGGGGAGCTCATCTCAACGACCACTACTTAACAGGACATTGGACAAATCACCAAAAGACATGGCACTCCAACATGAAGGAACTATATGCTGTATATGGAGCAATAAAAAGGAAAAGTCAGATCCTGAAAAATACACACATATTAGTCCAGTCCGACAACCGAACTCTAGTAGCACATATCAGAAACGAAGGAGGGACAAGGTCCCTAACCTTACTGGAACTGACATCAAACCTTCTAGTGCTAGCCGAACATCTGAATATAACACTATCAGCGGCATACCTTCCGGGAAGGTACAACGGCATAGCCGACCGCTTATCAAGGAACAAACCAGTGCCGGAATGGCACCTGTTGCCCCAGGCTGCGGAAGCCATATTCAAAAGGTGGGGTGTGCCCGTCATCGACCTGTTCGCGTCGGAAAGAGCGAAAGTCGTAGCGCAGTACGTAACCTGGGACTCGCGCGATGGGTCCGCAGCTTTCTGCGACGCATTCAGTCGGAGTTGGAATTACAAATTGGCCTGGGTATTTCCACCACCGAACCTAATTCCAAGAGTCCTCCAACATCTGAATACAGCAAAGGGCACGTTCATTGTGTTAGCTCCAATGTGGACTCAGTGTTTCTGGCTAGCAGACCTACAGGCACGAGCCTTGACAGAACCATATGTGCTGGAGAACTTACACAGCAACCTAATCGACTTGACAACAGGCAGATCGCCGACCCAGGTGAACAACATAAAACTCCAAGCATGGAAAATTGGGGGTGGGCTGACCAGGTCGCTCACTGGTCTGCATCAGAGAGACAACTCCTCAGAAAGAGCTGGAGAGACTCGACCCTGACAACTTACAAAGCTCCAATCAATAGATGGACTACATGGTGCAGACTAAATAATATAGACCCTAAATCACCTAAGGGAAATGACCTAGCTAGATTCCTTGCTAAACTCCATCTTGAGGATCATTTGGCTTACAGAACCATACTGCTGCATAAATCAGCAATTATAACTTACTCAGCAGCAGAAGAATTGACAAAAAACTTCTTTGTACAACAAGTGCTAAAAGCCATATCAATCATGAGACCTATAGAGAGAAAAGAAAAAATTTGGGACACAGAAATAATATTCAATTGGCTCAAAGAAACTCCTAATTCAGGAACACTTTTTGAAGTATCAAGAAGAACTGCAATCATCTTGTTACTAGCTTCTGGTCGAAGAGTACATGACCTTACACTACTAGATATAGCAGAAGAGAATCTAATAGAAAAATTGGATAAGAGCCTGATTCTATGGCCAAAATTTGGGTCAAAAACAGATAACGCCAACGCAAGGCAATCAGGATGGCTATTGAAACAACATTCAGACTTGAGACTATGCCCAGTAAAACATGTAAAAGAACTGATCAATGTAACCCTGAATAGGAGACTATCTGAAAATACAGATATCAATAGTCTCTTTATATCAATTACAGGGAAAGTAAAATCTGCTACCAGGACTCAGATAGCAGGATGGATAAGAACAATTTTTAAAGAAATAGACATTAACGCCCCTCCAGGTAGCATTAGAGCAGCAGTAGCCTCTAGAAGCTACTCGGAACAGCAACCTATAGAAGAAATATTAAAAAGAGGTAACTGGAGGAGTGCGGCAACTTTTAAGAAACATTATTGCCGGGTAGTGGAAAAGACAAATACAGCTACCCAAGTAGACCATTTGGCAAAACAATTTCTAGAAGTATAAAGGTTACTCTAGAAATTTAACTATTATTCGATTGATTATTTAATATGATTGTAATCATTGTACCTTATTCTCATAGATAGTTAATGAACACTAACATCTAGTGAATTAGAAGTTTTGTTTTTAATTTTTACTTCGATCTCAACTGTTCGAATAAAGAAATAAAAAGTACTATTGAAATTAGTAATAAAAATATTTTGTTAAAAATATAATATTATAATAAAATATAATATAACATAACCATGTTATAATAATAATGTTGTGCAAACATAAAAATTTAATCTCTATATTTAAAGGGCTATTGCTACTGAGTATACAGGTTGATTACATATATATAAAAGGTGTGATTAGATACAATTGTTTTATTAAGACTGATCACATAGCATTTAAGTTCCCATTTTGTCACCAGCAGAGAACAAACAGGTCTTCAATCAAATGTTGTGTTTTCGGAAACACATATAATGAAGCTGTTTTGCACTCCAACAAAACAGCTATTATGTGTGTGGAGAAAACACAACATTGCAGCAAGCTTCTTGCTGGTGATTGACAAGACTATGAAATTAGTAGGATGACGGCGTGCTTATCAAGAGGTGTTTTTTCACGCGGTCAACACTGCTGGGACGTTTAAGGTAACAAAATCATCGAAGAAATACTACGGTAAGAGGCATTTTCATAATTTATGGCATAAAACTCGAATAGCTTCTTCAATCAAATGTTGTGTTTTCTCCACACACATAATAGCTGTTTTGTTGGAGTGCAAAACAGCTTCATTTTAAAATTTATACTTTTGTCCTGGCAATGGCAGCTATGGATGTCAATTTGTCAAATGGCAACCCAGTCTTTGCTTTGACAGCCAAGAGCCAAGAAGATGCGTGTTTCTATTGTTTTCTTTATCCGTCCTATTTTTTTAAATAAAGCGGCGGCTTTTAGTATTCGGCCTAATTAACCATGTTTTAGTAACGTGATATACAGTAACATCTAATTTAAAGATAAGGAAAATGAATCCGCCTCCATCGCCATGGAAAAGGCCCAGCGAAGTTATGCAGCTGCACAAGCTGAAAAAACGAAAATTAGCTTTACAGGTATAAAATTACACTTAATATTATATATCTTATCTCACGGTTCATTTCGCTATTGTATTGTTTTAATAGGTGTATTATTTTGATGTACACGCATGCCCCTAATACAGTGGTGTTTGTTTATTATTATTCATGTTGTCTAACGCAGGAACGCATGAAACACCCTTCAGTATCGTCTAGTGAGGAACCCAGTAGTCAAGAAACCAGTGCCTTAGATTTTTCAAGGCTCCTAGAAGGAGACAAAAGGAAAAACCCATTTTCAAAGTAAGTTCATGCTGTTTCTAGGCTTAAATTAGATTTGATTGCTTCTATCCTATAAGATATTGACCGTGTAAAGTATACTATTCTACCTTTTCAGACTGAACTTTCCATGACATGTTTTGTCTTAATCAGCTCAGACATTTATGTAACATCCTTATATTTACTGGAAATTAATGATAGTAATATCTAATCAAAGTCTGTCTCAAAATGGTGTTAGACACATTATATTGTTTATATGGAGACTCACAGAACATAGTGTCCTTGGACTTAATTATACTATAATGCTATTCTATAAATAAATAACATGACTTGTTTTAACACCCTTTCTATGAATCTTATTTGGAAACAAGTTGCGCTGGCCTTAACTTACTAATAATTATAAAATGTTTTGTGTACATCTGAACAGATGGAATGTTTACCATCTATGTTTTGTTAAAGTGTATCGGCAGATTTTATTTTACTGTAATATGTTTAAATACCCTCTATGTCGTTAGTTCTTTCGCTAATTTCATGCAAAATAAATGTATTTGTGTAGTTTTAAGTTCTCATGTAAGTAAATTGTCAAATTCTTATTGAGAATAAAGAAATTTAAACCTACCTTATTCAACAGGGTACTAACTCAACTCTAACATTAAAATAAAGCATTGTAAATTTTGGCATCATGTATCTTGATTTATCTCAGCAACTACAAAATTTGTGAAAGTATTTGGTGAACTGGTTAGTCATGGCATCAAGTTCATTTCTGTAGTTGCCTAATTTTAAACAAACATTTTTACTGGACAGCCAAATGGTACAAATTCAGGCCTCTAATTTTTCCATGTAGATTAGTCTAAACACACTTAAATTCTGTAGTTGTGATTTTTGATTAATTCGTGTTTTTTTTTTTACTTTAAACAGTAAAACCTGTTTTGCTGCATACAACCTTATAGAATAAAGCAAATTCACTACTCGCAAAGTATCAGGGTGAGCGCGGGTTTCAGGAAGCAAGCAAGCACCTTAACCTCATTTTGTCACACTGAAGTAGACGGAGAAAGATTACATGAACCTTAGTCAATTGAAAAACAGGTCATGCTACTAATCACATTAACCTTTGACCATTTTATCATGATACATTCTTCTTACAGGTCAAATCCTCAGCAGACTAAAAAGGCAAAAACTGACTTTGCAGAACTAGACGAATCAAATGACAAAACACTGTTTGCTCTTTTAAAACTACCTGCAAAGGTAGAGAAGGTGCCACAGGAGTTGGACACTAACAAGCTATCTACATTCTCAAATCTATTGCAAAAGTTCACAGCAGAACATTCTGTAGAACCGGTAAGTACACCCATGTTTTTATTGAATTCCGTTAACTTTGGGGTATCAGTATGTTGATAAAAAAAATTGTTTAGTAATGTAATGTTGCATATAGTGTTGTTGTAACATGGGCATTACATTTAACTTAACCAAACAATTGACATATCAATGTCATTTCGAATACCGATCATCCAAGATAGTATTTACGTTTAGCAGCAAATGTATGAACTCGTACTAAACACTAATCAATATGTAAACAGGCCCTAAGGCAAGTGTACACGCTCGTAAGGGCCTTATGAGACAAAAAATAATCATTAATTATCTCCAAAATGGACTTAATTAAAATACTCGTGTCTTGGACAAAGTTACTTAATTTAAGCTTAGGGATGCACCCTTGAAATTAACGGAAATAAAAAAACATGGTGTATAATCTTGTATCCTACTGTGAATTAAAGTAAACACATTTTTTTAAATATATGATTGAGTGGTTGAGAAATTGACCCCGTTTCATTGTTCTTCAGTGTATTACCATACTTGATTATATAAATTATACTTAGTGGTCATCCAAACTTTTAGGATATTGCTGTAAAGAAGTGCAAGCACCTGCCAATAGACTGGGCGCTCAAGTCAAAGCTTAGGTTAATGTCACCAAAGCCTTTTGCGTGGACCGCAAAACTGAAAGCCAGTGAAGAGGCATCTGGGATCACAGGGTATGCAGTTACATATATATTTTTATTTTTAAGAAAGTTAAGGTATGGTTTTTCATTGCATTTCTACTAATGTCATTATTTATCAATGTAATGTTCTCTTAAGAATCTGTAGATATCATGCACTGCATTATATCAGGTTCGTCCGCTGCCTCGACACAACCACCTCATCCACTCTAGACACCTCACCGCGGGCGCGCTTTCACCAGACATGTCTCTACTGGCAACATCCGCAACTCCCATGGCTAGAGTTGTTCCCCCGATCATCGGGCCGTGTATCTGCTACCAGCTTTCTGGCCGGCAATGAAGAAGTCAAGCAGGCACTGCATACCGAGTGGACCGAGAGCTTCAGATCACTTTTTCAGGTGAGAAAGACTGTTTCGATGATATAGACCAGGGGTCTCCAAACCCCGGCCCGCGAACACCCTATGCGACAGTCAACATTCCAACCCGCGGGAGGTTGCGAAACGGATAATCTCAGACTCCAGCGGTGGCATCACGGTTCCATTTATATCACTTGTCACTATGCCCGTCACTTTCGCACTTACATACTTGTTAGAACGTGACAGGCATGGTGACAAATGATAAAGAGCCGACCATCATAGCCCTACAGGCAGTCTAAAACTTTATAAAGTGGATGATAAAAGTTCACATCAAAACTGATTTTAAATTAAATAAATAAGGAGACAGAGAAATTCTGTTACAAACATTTTTCAGTGTTGTGTTCAATGTTCCATGGTTCGAAAGGTTTAGAATTTTATAATTTAAACAATAACTTGTTACAGTTGCTACGCGCACGCCACTGCCCATACTTCTACGTATGTGCGAATACTTTTACGTGTTTATTTCGCGCCGCTGGACTGTGCGGCGTGTCCGAGCCTTGCGCGCTCATCAGCCCTACCACGAGGGGCTTCAGGCAGACGCTGCGACAAGAAGGTGAGACTAGAACACGTTCTTATCAAACTCTACATAACTATAAAATTTATGAAGTTGACTTTAAAAAATAACAATATAAAAATGCTTCCCAACCTTGCTTTAAGTGCAGATATTTTTGAAAATTGTGATGTGAACATTTTGATCCTTTTAGTTACTTCTGCTGCTAATGAAACAAGATGGACTTAAAAATAGAGCAAAGCGATTAACCAAATTATCTTTTCTTACAGACGTAGAATTTACAATGCCACTCCGCCCTGACAAAAAGCGGCTAAACACATCAGACGAAGACCGGCCAAAGAACTCCTCGTTCGACAGCTGCTATGACACGATGGACGACACTAATGTGAAACAAGAGGCTCAGGAGCAGGAGGAAGGGTCGGGGGACGAGGATCCTGATGCGTTCCTGTCGCAATTGGGTTTGGAGGCAGAGATGCTAAATAGGATTAATAACCAGCAGGTTCGTGTTTTGTCTCCGATTTCTAAGTATCACTGAACATCAGCGTCGCGAAACCTGCCATTTGGATTATTCCGTGATGAGTGATTTCCATTGTGTGTTTATTGTATCGTGCTAATAAAGATCTTCCTACGCTGCTATCTAGAGTAAATTGACAGCAACTGGCAATAATGTTTATACGGGCATAGTTATGTAAAATACGAATTAGACATCGTAGGACTACGAAAATAAAACTAAATATGTGGTTATAAAAGCTGTTCTCTATTTGTGTTATACCAGTGGTTCCTAACCTGGGGGTAATTACCCCCGTGGGGGTAAAACTGGTATTTCACGGGGGTAATAAGCTTAATTAAAGATAACAAAGATTAAACCTATAAGAAAGACTATTGATGATTATTGGGAGGGGTAAAATCAGGATCCCTATTTAGTCTTAGGGGTAACCGGACTGAAAAGGTTAGGAATCACTGTGTTATACTTTCCGTCTTCTTATCGAAGTAACGCGTTAAGGACGATATTTAGTGTAGTGCATTATTTTCAGGCGCGCATCGTCCACACCGCCGAGAGCAGCGTGGACAGCGCGGCCGAGTCGCTGGTGTTCGCGCGCGGCGCCGACGCGCAGGCGCTGTTCAACTTCCTGCTCAACTGCAAGAGCATCGTCGCGGCCACCGGCCCGCTCGCCGGCGTGCCGCCCACCTTGCTAGCGCCCACCGCCTTCCATGGGGGCACGCTACAGTCGCTAAACGTAAAGAAAATAATACAACTACGTAACCAGCCTAATAGTTCGCGCCTGGAAACGAAGAAGCGCTGTTCAAGTTCCTACTCAGCTGCAAGTCTATTATCAGCCACCACCAACTGCGTTTCATGGAGGATGGAGGGACACTAGTTGCTCAAAGTATGAAAAACAATTCTTAAAATCTGGCCAAACTAGTAGGTACGGTACATGATACGATAAACGAAAATTATTATGTGAATAACCACTACATAATACTACTAATTATAACTACAGCTCTCGAAGAAAAATTATGCTCTCCAGAGGCTGCCGTTTACTACAGTTTTGCTGTCTACCATTCTCCAATTCTCCCTCAATTGCTCAAAGGTTAACTGGGAGAGACCCCCGAAAGGAATAAGTACGCCTTGTACAAATGATGTGTGTTTTTTTCTACAATAAAGTGTTTTACTGATGGTGAAAGTGAACTTTCAGATATGTTTCACACCATTTTTCCAATGTGGCACCATGTTTCAAAATGTCATTGAGGTTCCTGTCTCAAAAAAAGAAGTCACTCCGCTCCAGTCGCTATAAGTCGCTAATTAATAGTATCATGTTTTGTGTTTAGGTCCGCGAAAGTGTCCTACACTCGGACAACAAGAAGTACTTCTCGATCGAGCTGCGCGGGCCCATCCTGCCGAGCACAGTCCACTCCCTGTTCGACGTGCTCAAGGACTCCGGCGCGCAGTTCAGCGCCACCTTCGCGCATCATTCGCCGACGGTCGCTTTTTCGTGGGCGGCCAAGGCCATCGCGCAAGGTGACCCTTCCATAAGCTATGATAATCTGAAAACAACTCTATTGTTATGGGAATAAGATTGTAACATAGAGTTAGACGAAGCTAATTTGGCATATTTTGATAGCCCAGGCTGTGCAAGTGTTATTTAAAAACTTTAAACTTTTACCTCTCGTAATAAGACAACAACCATCGATAACCCAGTTTAGGCGGCATCTATTTACATGGTTAAAAGAAAAATGTTTTTATACAATGAATGAATTTTTAGAATCTGATAACGAAGAATAACATGTAATCCTTATTTACTTATGCTATTTAACATGAACAATATGATTGAAATTTGTAGTATAATGTTGTATTAATTTTTAAATCATTTCATGTTTGTAAGTATACTAAATATAGTTGTTAGTGTGTATAAAAAAAATTTGCATGCTTATTATTAGCTAAGTGTGTGATCTAATTTTACATATGTAAAGATGACCATTAATGTTTACCACACTTAATGCAAATAAATATATTTAATTTTAATTTAAACTTCTATGAAATGATGACATTTAAATAACACTTGCACAGTCTGGGCTATCAAAATCACTGCCAACTTAGCTTGGTCTTAGTTGGTGTTCATAAACATCTATGCCAATGGTTGCGACAACTGGAGCGATATTTTATCCAAGATAGACCTAAAACTCGCAAAAATAAAGTTAGACCAAGTTGGCAGCGATTTTGATAGCCCAGACTGTGCAAGTGTTCTTTTAAAAGTTTTTAATAACACTTGCACTGTCTGGGCTATCAAAATCGCTGCCAACTTAGCTTGGTCTAATAGGGAGTATTACTGCAATGTTCTGCCGCACTAGCACCTTTCGTAAACCATAGAGTGACTTATACATACTGTGCCTTAAACTGTTTGACAAATTTTCATAGATAATAAAATTGACATTGATGCATCAAGGCGGTTTGTTTACAAAGTGCCTACCGGGAAACGCGAAAATCGAAATGTAGTTAACTGCCTCTTCATCGCTCAAATATGCAAGAGTGATAGAGGTTAGATAACGAACTTTCCATTTTCTTGTTTCGCGGTAGACCCTCAGATTGTGATGGATTGTGGTAGTGGCGCCCGCTACGCAGAGTTCCGCGTAATATTCCCTATTTTAGTCAGTTCTGATTATGACCTGACAAAAATGGAGTTTTTTTTAATTAAGTATGCCTTGCTTTATCTTATAAACGTCGTTGACATTTTTCCACTCCGTGACTTTTGTGGTATTCTAGTCTCATTATTGTTTACCTACACAAGTTTTATCTCGGTTTTTAATTCGTTGAACAACGCATTGACATTATTTACATTTACAGATGAGTCTTCAAAGGAGAATGAGCCCAACCACTTCGCCAAAGCCTTCAACAAGGAGAACTTATCAGACTGCGGGATCAGCGAAGAGATGTTGCAGCACTTCTGTTCCTCGGACCCCAGCATAGTCAAGCCGCTGGACAGCGTCAAGTATAACGCCGAAGACAATACTTACACGTGGTGACCTGTTTCTTAATGATTTATTTTTGACTGACTGATTTTTGTGTGAATTGTATTGAAATTATCATGAATGTAATATATTTTTGTACAAATTACTTCGTTTCTTTTGCAAGTACTCTTAAGGCAGCTGGATTATTTTTAACTGATCAATCTTTTGGCTATAAAATGCAAACTGTAGCAGGTCAGCACAACAGGATATAGGCAAAATTCGTTCAGATGGTCGGCTTTTACAAGATTCATATAGAATATAATTTAAATACCTGTAATTGTCATAGCAAGGCAGTATAGATAGAGCAGTATTCAATAAATAACTCTTGATTAACGTTGTAATACAATCTCTATGTACCAAAAAGTGTCTGTCAAAAAACCGTAAATAGGTGGCGTTACAATACCTAGAATTATGGAAGGTAGAATCAATCAATTTTTCGTGTTATGGCTCCATCAAGGTGTTGATGATTCTGCCAAGGTAGAGTCCAGGAATAAAATCTCCATAGGCAGAACTGTTGCAAAAGTGTCCAGCTGTCAGCTATAAATAATAGTTCCAAATCTCTCCAGAGTAGCGCTAGTAGCTAAGAACCTAGGCGTTATTGACGGAGTGAAGTGCGCTGTCTATGATTATATTTTTTTCTCAATATAATTGTTAAGACAAGTTAAATAATACAAGAGTATCACTTAATAATATGATTTATTCATTTCTCATTTTTGGTAAATCAAAAATAATGAATTCATAAAACAAAAATTCCACAATCACTTATTACATAATATAATATTATCGACAACATACAGGTCAGGATGAAATAAATAGTATTGTGAGTCTGTCAAAACGCCATACAATATGTTACCTAACGCATAATGCACTAATCACTATAGTTATCACTTCAACCCAATATGGAACAGGAATCTTGGAAAGCTTACATCTAGAATATTTATCTATTCGACCATAATTTGCTCACTGAAACAAAAAAACTTTGTTAGAATTCTTTAATAGAATAAAAATAATGAAAGTACACTTGCCACCCTAAACATAATTACAATATATATATATATATATATATATTTCACTTAATTGGTCGGAAAAATAAGTAACATATTATAACAAAAAACAAACAAAGATTTTATACTTTCGATATAAATAAATTGTACAATTCAATTTGATTTTGTAATTAGGTATTGCAGTATTCTGGGTGGCGGTACATTTTTGTGAAAAAAAAAACTATTTATATCATATAATTGTGTGATAATTACCTGAATTGGCCAATTTGATTGCGGTGGATAAGTTACGCGGGTTTATGATTTCTGTAAAAGAAAGTTTCATGTTAGCATTACCCATATCATTTCGTCAACTATCAAAAAGGGATTTCGATGATATTACTTGTGTTCGGTCAAGCGTTAATAATTGTTTTAAATATTATAAATACAAAAGTTACTCTGTTACCTCTTGACGTTTAAACTGTGGATCCGATTTATATGAAAATTGATACGGTGACTGTCTTGAGTCCCAGAGAAAGACGTGTGATAGTTTTTGCTGTGGAAATTTTCATTCTACGCAGACGAACTGCGAGAAAAAGCTTATGCAATTATATATTGAATCTTATATATTATTAAGTTCAATATATGTTACATAAGTCATAGTTGCATAAGTCCATATTGGATACGGTAAAGTGCCGATACACTTGAGCATTCACTCGAGCACAACATCGAGAATACGCAGTTTTTAAGCAGATTCGGCGTATTTTTCGACGAATACATGCTTCTCTTCGAGAACGCTCATTGCAAATGAAGTCTCCAGTTTATCAGCAGCATAGATATTGAGTGGTGGTAGTTACGTTGGAGCCGGAGGAGGCGCCGGCGGGCTGGCCGGGCACGGAGTACTGCGGCCGGAAGTTGGCGAAGTTGGCCGCCGCCGCCGCCGCCGGCGCGAAGCCCGGCAGCGCGCCCGCCGCCGCGAACCCGGGGGGGAACGCCGCCATTTGCGCTGGTACAAGAGAGGCGTTGGAATTAAAACGTAGCCTGGTTATAACACTTAAATCATGTGTGTGTTCTGTTTTATTATCATTCAAACTGTGATATATTTTTAAATACTTGACATGTAAAATAACATTGCTTTTACCAATAAATGTCTGAGTACTTCGACAACTGCCAAGACTTCCAAGAATATCTTTAAAGTTGCAAGCACATTTTGCATAGCAGTCGTAGTATAACCATTTTTGAGTTATCTTCGCAGAACTTGCAATATGCGAAAAAAACTCAACAAATTTTGGCCATTTTAAGACAATCACTTTTACAGCAAATTACAAGTTTCCGAGATCTTTCCATAATCGTCAGGTTACAAGAGAACCTCACTAATTACTAAAAAATAAACAAAAATCGCTATCGCTCGAATAAGCAATAGAAAAACAGGTCCTGGGAGGTCCAGGATTAGTAGGCCCCCTTAGCTGTTTACTGTCCATGTAAAAGAAATAGTGTTAGATGTGAGTTACCGGCGGGCACGGGGTTGCCGGCGGTGGCGGCGAGGCGGGACAGGATGGAGCGCTCCGACATCTGCAGGCGCTGCGCCACCGGCGGGATGCGCGCCAGCGTGGCCGGCAGCCGCGACACGTCCGACTTCATGTCCGACAGCAGCTCCTCCAGCTGGTTCAGCACCTGCCCGAACACATACGTACAATATACAGACGCTGACAAAATAGAGATTGTCAATCAAGTAGATAGGAGGCTAGCGACCCCAAGGACTACAGTATGGGGTTCATCAAAAACGGAGTGTACAGGATTTTTAAAGGGTCGGCAACCCGCATGTAATAATGTGATTAATGGTGATTAATCATTTAACATGTGGGGAATAATGGTATATAATATCAATATTTCCCACATGTTAAATGATTAATCACCTCAAAAGTGACGAGAGTATCTACAAGAAATGAAGTCAGGGGTGTAAAGCACGTACCTTGTGCAGCACGGCGTTGGCCGGCTTGTTGCCGGCGAGCGACTCCTTGCTGAGGTGCTGGTGCGACTCGGCGAGGCACTCCACCTCGGCGAAGCGCGCGTTCAGCGACATGGCGGGGTGGTTCGGGTCCTGCGTCAGGTTCAGGTACGCCGCTCGCCGGAGTTGCTCCTCGATTACCAGCGCTTGCTCCAACAGCTAAGAAGAAATATATAACAAAGATTACATAATATTCTAAGATGTTCTGTTTGTTCTGCTAAAGACTATCGAGACCATCGAGAAGCTAATAAATAATTGTATAATTTATCTACCAATCTCACCTTAACCTTCACTTGACCTTATTCTTGATCTGCAAGATTCCTTCAGAACGAGTCTTAAACAATCAAGTAGGTAAAGTATATACAGAAGGAGTCACCTTAAACCTCCTCGCTAGGAACTTGTTCTTGATCTCGAGGAAGTTTCCTTTGCCGACATCCATCTTGAAGGGCTCGTTGATGATGGCGAAGCGCAGGTCGTTCTGGATGTCCTGCCAGCGGCCGTAGCCGTGCGTGACGATGCCGGCGAGCAGCCAGTAGTCGTGGCGGCGGTGCCAGATCTCGTACTCGCGGCCGGGCGCGGCGGCGCGCTCCTCGTTGAGCCACAGCGTGTGCAGCTCCGTGAAGCCGCCGTCGGCGATGTTGAACATGAACTTGCGTCGCTCCACCTGGGTACATAAATTAACGAATATTAACTAACTTACTCTTACATGCGACAATCCGCTTTGAACAAATCTTGAGCTAAATGTAAGCTAAAAACTTCTATTGAGCGCTCGAGCTAGGTGATTTGCTCGGAATCCATATACATCTTGAGAGGATTTAAATCCTCAAAGGAGGTTTAAGCAGATCCCCCATGTTTAATATATCACGCTAAGAGCTGAGAACCGCGATAGTCACTCTGGATAGACACTCGCTTAGCATATTGTTTCACAATATTTTATCTCTTCTTGCGACCTCTACAATCGCTATTGTAGACGTAATCTGATATAAAATTAGTATTAAAAGTAAGTTCTCTTTACTACTAACCTTGAGATCCTCCTCCTCCTTGACCAGCACGACATCATCATCGTCGTCATCCTTCTTCTCATCTTTGCTCGGTTTCTCGGAGGCCTCAGAGTCCGCCTTCTCGCTCTTCTTGTCATCCTCCTTCTTATCGTCCTCTTTCGGCTCCTCCTTAGGCTTCTCCTTCTCAGCTTCATTTTGACCTTCCTCTTTAACCTCCTCCTTTTTCTCCTCCTCCTTAGGAGGCTCCTCGTCGACGGACATGCGACGCTCCGGCTCGGCTTTAGCCTCAGCCGGCTCTTCCTTAGGAGTTTCTTTTTCTGCAGATTTCTCGCGCTCCTCTTTGTCACTGGTGTCCATCGGCTCGTCTTTAGGTTCCTTTTCAGGTTTTTCCTCCTTCGGCGTTTCTTCTTTTTCTTTGTCGGCGCTTTCGACAGCGGGAGCGGCCGCCGACGACGGCGCAGGTGAAGGCGCGGCGGAAGTGATAGGCGTGGCGGTGGAGGGAGCGGGGCTCGGAGCGGCACTTTCACCGGCGGCTCCTGCAATCTTCACCGGCTCCACCGGTTTGCGGATAAGTTCTGGCATGCTGTAGTAACCGTTGATGTGCTCGAACTCCTGCACCTTCTTCCTTATCAAGCTCATGACGCCGATCCTCGTCAGCACGTGCTGCCGCGACAGGCCCTCGCGAGGCACACCGTCGGCGAATGTTTCCGCGTTATCCGCACCGGGCTCGCACAGATGCCGCATAAACAGTGACACGTAAGCCTTGAAGTTCCTTTCGGATTTGCCTCGGAGATCGCGCACTAGCCATTGCGAGTTGAACGCGTCCTGGGGCGGCATGCCGTATCGCATGATGGCGTTGAGGAAGGACTTCCTTTGGCGAGCGTTGAAGCCGAGAACTTCCATGTTTCCTCCGACGCGAGCGAGCAGCGGCGGCAGCGGCCGGTCGCGCTCCTCCCGTCTCTCGAGGCGTCGCTTGCTGCGGCGACTGAGCAGATCTCCGTTGTCATTCTTCTCATCGAAATCGTCATCTTCCTTATCGTCCTCGCTGCCCTGGGAAAAGTCAGAGTTGTAATCCGAGCCGTTCTCCTGCCACGTCGAGTCCTCCCTGTTCTCTGTTTGCGCGACGCTGCCGTCGTTGTAGTTGACCTGTTTGCGCACTCGTTTGCCTTTGCCGAGTGTTCGCGCCTGGTCTTCCTGGTGCTGCTCGTAATGGTGCCGGAGCAGTTTAATCCAGTACGCCGGGTCGGTGTTCTCTGCTTCCTGTTTGATAATCTCCGTGTCAACTTCCTCCTCGTTTTCGCCTTCCTTTGTGGAGTAGCTGGCCACTTTGAAGGAACTGAGATATTCGTTAGCCCATGATTCCTTCGATTCGATACCCTCCTTTGATCGATCGAGCAGATCTGATACTGCTTTATCGTCGTAATGGATGGCTTCTTCTTTGCCCTCATCTTCTTTGAATAACTCTTCGGTACCAAATCGGAGAATATCGTCCAACTCCTGTTTGGTGAAGTTGGCGCCTTTGCCGCCCATGCCAGGGCGTACGACCAAGTGAGTCAACATCATCTTCCTCTTGGCGACCTGTGTGACTCGCTCCTCGACACTGTTGCGTGTGACGAAGCGGTAGATCATCACTTTGTTCGCTTGACCGATACGATGGGCACGGGAGAACGCCTGGATGTCGTTGTGAGGATTCCAATCGGAGTCGTAAATGATGACAGTGTCGGCGGTGGCCAAATTGATACCCAGACCACCTGCTCTCGTGGACAGCAAGAACACGAACTGTTGGGCGCCTGGAGCGTTGAACCTATCGATGGCTTCCTGACGGGTGGGTCCAGTGATGCCGCCGTCGATTCTCTCATACTTGTAACCAGTGCCTTCTAAAAAGTCTTCGAGGATATCCAACATTTTTGTCATCTGTGAGAAAATAAGAACTCTGTGGCCTTGCTCCTTGAGCTTCTGCAACATTTTAGCCAAAAGAACGAGTTTTCCCGAAGCCTTGATTAGAGCAGACGTGTCGTAGTTTCCGTGAGCTCCTAGCGGCGCTTCTTCGGCCGCCACGGGGAAGAGATAAGGATGGTTGCAGCATTTCTTCAAATCCATCATCACGTTCAACAGAGACACTGTTTGACCTCCACTCTTCGGGTTTAGAGCTTCGTAATTCCTCGTCAAAATGTATTTATAATATTTCTTCTGCATGGGAGATAGCTCGACGCGCACGATGAACTCTGACTTGGTGGGCATGTTCTTCAGCACGTCGGCTTTAAGTCGTCGCAGCATATGCGGCCCCAGCATTTCGTGAAGCCTCTTGACTTGCTCCTCTTTCGAAACGTCTGCGAACTCGTTCTGGAACGCGGCGAGTTCGTTAAATTTGTCCTTGTTCAAGAAATTCAAAAGATGGAACAACTCCTCGAGATTGTTCTGAAGGGGAGTACCAGTGAGCAAAAGTTTGTAGTTGATGTGGTAGCCAGCGAGCAGCCTGAAGAATTTAGACTGGTTGCTCTTTAGTCTGTGGGCTTCGTCGACGACTAGCACGGCCCAGTCGATGGAGCCGAGACACGTAGCGTCGATTGAGATCAATTCGTACGAAGTCAGCAAGACATTAAATTTGACCTGAGACTTAATTTTTGACGGTCTGCCGCCTCTATTAGCGCCATCGTCGAACGTCAACTCGTTCTCTCTAATGACCGCTCTCGAATCCTTGTCACCGACGTAAGTGATGCAGTATAGATCCGGCGCCCACAGTTCGAATTCTCTCTCCCAATTGATGATGGTGGAGAGAGGGACCGAGACCAAGAACGGCCCCTTGCAGTGTCCCTCCTTGAAGAGGGAGTAGAGGAAGGTGACGGTCTGGATGGTCTTGCCGAGCCCCATCTCGTCGGCGAGGATGGTGTCGATGCCCTGGCCCCAGGAGTAGCGCAGCCAGTTGAGCCCCTCCAGCTGGTAGGGGTGCAGCTGCATGCCGGTCTCGTAGAGGAAGGGCGGCTGCTCCTCGTACTTCTTGTTGAGGTTGGAGACGGGCTTGTCGGGCGGCGGGCAGTACTTGTGGCCGGCCACCTTCACCTGCTGGCCGCTGCTGCTCTCGTCGTCGTCGATGGGGTCGCGGGTCTTGCTCTTGCGCCCGGCTTTCTTGCCTTTGCTTCCCTTCGATTTGCCTTCCGAAGTGATGTAGGAACGCATATCCTGCAATCAAAAATACGTTAGTCAACATAGCCGAAGCGAAATCGAACTCCTATATTCCCTAACGCTTATCGATGAAATATTAATGTCTCACTAAATAATGGGACTTAATAATCGTTTTTAGAAGCCAACGCGTTTTGTGCGTTATGGTGACGGTAACAGTTAGTCTCGGTACGGTACGGTAAAATTTATCTGGAGTGAACGGAATGAACATACTAACCTGATAATACTCGACGGCCTGCTTGAGGCCCACGATATCGGCGTGCTCGGACTCCCAGGTGGCCTGGTCGTAGGACAGGTCGCGCCACTTCACCAGGAAGTACGTAGTGCCGTCGCGGCTCGTGCGGTGGTTGATCACGCGGTGCACGATCAGCCATTCCGGCTTCACGCCGTATCTGGACAACAAACATCTCAATTCAAAACACTACTTTTGTAAGATAAACGAGAATTTTTTTGCCAGATCTAGCGAATGCGCCGCTAGTCTACCGTTACGGCCCGGCGACGACGGCCATAGATGAGACCATAGGTCGGATCGCTGTCGTGGCGTGCAGTCGTGGCCGGACCGCTGGCCAGGTCCACACAGATCTAGCTACCTCGCACGGAAATTGCCGCGAGAAACGACTAAATTTTTGTAGCTATAAACGTGTCTCGTCCAAGGCATTGAACTATTGGCAAATAGTTCGCTTTGCGTTAGGATCACTAACTGCTCACGTGTACTTCGAGCAATTGTATGCTCATTTGCCGCCAAAACTTTATTGACTACTATCCTGCCGTTGGAATCCTCTCTTGAAACGCTTGTATCGTTCGATTAGCTCACCTAGCGGCTCTTCTTGCTTCAGTGGTTCATCCTTGTCTACTAACCTGTAGTATTTCTCCTCCAGTGCCTTCTCGTCGGAATCCTGGCCTTGCTTGCTCTTGATGCGCTTGTATCGGCCATCTTGTTCGTCGAGCGGCTCTTCAAGTTTCGGCGGTTCCTCCGTGTCGTATTTGCGCATGTAGTAACGATACATCAGTGGATGGAACACATCCAACTGTGAACAGAATTTGATTCAATTAATCAATGGTAAAAAAACTTAATATCATCCTATTATGGCAATATATTATTTCAACTAGGTAGATAAGTTTTTGAGCCATTAAGAATAAGAGAAGGTTGTAATAAAGACTATTGCCAAATTTTGAGATTTTATACGGAAATTCAACAACCAATAATAAAGCGAGAACAGGCATCAATAACTTTCCGGCCTCTATTACTTGCAAATAAGGTTTGCTTTCGCTTGTCCTATTATTTATTACAGTATACCTGCAATTCTGAGATCCAGCTGCAGTGCCAGTAGGAGCGGTCGTGCCACTTGACGAAGAACTCTCGTTCCCGCGGCGCCTTGGACTTGGCCGAGTGCTCCTTCCAGCGCCATGTTAGGATCTTGTTTACTTTGCCGTCTATTGGAGGACACTGCAAATAAAAAATAACTTGTCACAACATTACTGGATGAACGATATATATTTATAAATAAAATAAAAGATGTTATTCGGTATTAGAACAATAAATGATGCCAAGGTATTTAAAGAGTACATTGAATCGAAAAAACAATGCTGAAACGCATACACACTATGCTTGCTGGCATAAAAAATTAATAGATTTACAAAACCTAGCGATAAATGATAATTCGGGCTAATGTTGCGCCGATTCCTACGATAATAACTATTAAATAAAATAAACCCCTATGCATTATGCCAAAATCTTCATTGTATGTATGCTCTTCAAACTGCTGAATCGATTTTTATCAAACATAGCTAAGAATCACCGTAAAGAAAACCGCATCGAAATCGGTCCGTTGGAGAGCTACAATGCTACAGACAGACACACACACATTGGCATGAAACTTATAACATCCTCTTTTTGCGTTGGGGGTTAAAATAGACTTGTAAATTGTGAACGATTGAGGAGTGATTTTTATGACAATCCTTGACACAGCGTTAATCATAATCATCTGCTCAACCTTACCCCCTTTTCTTGAGAAAGCACTTCCTTTTAGTAGTAGTCTATCAAACAGTTCATCCGGTTCAAGGAAAAGCTTGACAGAAATGGGCATATACTCACACTGCACCGCGGACATTTCCACTCCCCGTCCGGCACCTCCTCGAGCGGTGGGTTGAGACAGAAGCGATGGTAGGCCGACGGGCACGAGTCGCAGCAGAGCAGTTCGCCGCCGTCCTTGCAAATTCTGTGTAAGATCATCAGTACTTTTAGAAAAGTAAAATTGTATATCTCACATACTACAATAAATTACAGTCGAATTGGGCAGACTGGGCAATTGAATCGAATAGAATGTTTGTATCTGGGACAGAAAAAGAGTTGTCATATTAGAATTGTATATATGTAACTTATGTATTTTGGGGTAAATCTTGCAAGCTAAAATAGACCCCCTTCCCATTATTCGATTGAGCTGAAACAAAGAAGGGCAAACTAAAAACTAATGGCGCAACTCGTGTCGTGTCGCAGATAATGTCGCTTTGTTGGTACTGTTGATACAGACCTGCAGAACTCCTGATGCTCGTCGTCGTCGTCCTGGTCCTGGTTGCCCTCGGCCTCGCAGTGCGGGCACGACCAGCGGCCCTCGGGCGTCTCCTCCAGCTCGGGCTCCAGGCACACCAAGTGGTAGGCGCGCGGGCACGTGTCGCAGAGGATGATCTCGCCGCCTTGTTGGCACACCTGTTGGTGAACATTGTGTCATGTTAGAACGCCACGCCTATCGTTTGAGGCGCGTTATCGTGAATCTTGTCGGTCTTGTCGGAATGCACAAAGATTGATATTGGGGTGAAGTCAGTTGACGACTTTAACGGACAAAGGGTTAAAGCAGGGGAAAACTTAAAAACGAAGGTAAAATTCAGTCTAGAGGAACAGAATACTAATTACTTTGCAGTGGAATAAATTCGGCAAAAGCACAGACAGACTAAAATTTAGTCTAAAAGACAGCTAATGATAGTCAGTAAAAAAAACGGCGAATGTAAATAAAATTACTAGGAAATTTTTGTGAAAAGCTACTGCTAAATAATCATATGATAAATCACAAGGAAGGCTTTTTATTTTAATGTTAAGGCTTTAAGGCCCCTTACTAATTTGACGGTGTGGAATCCATGCAGTACACAGCACTTCTTCCTTATTGGCGCGGATGGGACTGCTTCCTCGCCTCTGCAGCAGCGCTTGTGATACTGATACCTTATCGTCAAGTCAGTGGGGTCAAGTATGACTATAAATGTTACCTCGCAATAGTCCTGGTGCTCCTGCTCGCCCTCCGCGCCGTCGGGGAACTTGTTGGTGGTCTTTAGCTTGTTCCTCTTCTTCTTGCTCTTGTTTCCAATCTTGGTCTTGGCTTTCTTCTTTGGCGCCTGTAAATTAATGTGTCATTTATAAACATTTTGCAGCAGTTATCTAGCAGAGAATGCCCTTTGTCATAAAATTCGTAATTCTTACATTTACCTATCATGTACAAACGAAATAAATTAAACACAGGAAATTAAGGAGAGATGGGAGATATAGAAGTCTTGTTCAAATTTACGATTATCTACAGTATAACAATTATTAACAATTCGTAAACTTTATTGCAAAGTTTTAAGGTTCACCAATGGTACGAAAGTAGTGGGGCACAAGCATCCGTCCATGGCACAATACTCTCTGACTGTCAATCAGTACATAATCTGCCGCCGTGGAGTGAGGTTGTTCAATTCGGGGCTAGGTATTGCGTGGCCATTCTTTCTGAAATATTATTACTTGTTGTGTGCTGGTGGTAGTGTACATACCGGCGTGCCGTCGTCAGCAGGCGCGGCGGCGTCCTCGGCGGCGGCGGGCGCGGGCGCGGGCTTGGGCTCCTCGGCCTCGGCCAGCATCTGCTCGAACTGCTCGTCCGACTCCGAGTTGTGTGCTGGTGGTAGTGTACATACCGGCGTGCCGTCGTCAGCAGGCGCGGCGGCGTCCTCGGCGGCGGCGGGCGCGGGCGCGGGCTTGGGCTCCTCGGCCTCGGCCAGCATCTGCTCGAACTGCTCGTCCGACTCAGAGTTGTGTGCTGGTGGTAGTGTACATACCGGCGTGCCGTCGTCAGCAGGCGCGGCGGCGTCCTCGGCGGCGGCGGGCGCGGGCGCGGGCTTGGGCTCCTCGGCCTCGGCCAGCATCTGCTCGAACTGCTCGTCCGACTCCGAGTTGTGTGCTGGTGGTAGTGTACATACCGGCGTGCCGTCGTCAGCAGGCGCGGCGGCGTCCTCGGCGGCGGCGGGCGCGGGCGCGGGCTTGGGCTCCTCGGCCTCGGCCAGCATCTGCTCGAACTGCTCGTCCGACTCAGAGTTGTGTGCTGGTGGTAGTGTACATACCGGCGTGCCGTCGTCAGCAGGCGCGGCGGCGTCCTCGGCGGCGGCGGGCGCGGGCGCGGGCTTGGGCTCCTCGGCCTCGGCCAGCATCTGCTCGAACTGCTCGTCCGACTCAGAGTTGTGTGCTGGTGGTAGTGTACATACCGGCGTGCCGTCGTCAGCAGGCGCGGCGGCGTCCTCGGCGGCGGCGGGCGCGGGCGCGGGCTTGGGCTCCTCGGCCTCGGCCAGCATCTGCTCGAACTCCGCGTCCGACTCCGAGTTGGCCCCCGCGCTGCCCTCGGGGTCCTCCTCCTGTGATGAATGTATCTAAATAATTTGGGGAAAGCGTTAAGTATTGTTTGTAAGAACTGGTTCGACCACCACACGTTATTAGCTGTATAAAAAAGCGAATTGTCCACCACCGTGCAAATTTCGTCCTGAAAAGCGTCAAATGAAAGCGTAAATTGCAATATTTAAGTATGGATGAGTCAAAATTATTTTCGTTGTTTTGTTTCTGACCACTCTGTCACGTTTGTATATCTTCTATCAAATAAATAAAAAGAAGTCGTGTGCTATTGTATGTCTTTCTAGCTGTAGATTATATTTTACCTGAGAAAAATTAAAAACAAAATTTCATCTCATACAAACTCCATTCCGTCACATTTTTTGGTGACAAAAACAAGACAATGAAAAGAATTTTGACCTACATCTTATAAGAATGCAGATTAAATAAATAGTCATGATGGTCATGAAAATTATTTAACAAAACTTTTTTTTTAGCATCATAATTTTTTTATTTTTTTTTAAACCAATTGATATTTTTGTAGGTTCGAGAAAGCCGTATATACAATTCAAATTAAAATGGGTTTGGATTAGTTGAGCAAGTAGTATAGCCGACAAGACAAGCCGATAAGATATAAATACATGTATTTATACTGGCCTATAAACAATAAATCCGTTTTTCGAAGTTCAGAGTTAGCTTTATCCGACTACACTTCTATCTTAGCAATAATTGACTGACAGATGTAAAGATTGCAAATTAAACTGATATCGCGGTAGGCCCTCTGTGACTACAGTGTCAACATGAAGTACTATGCACGCGTACTCACGCTGCTGGTCCGCTTGCGCTTGCTGAACTTGATCTTCAAGGTGGGTACTTTGGGCTTGCGGCCGGGCTTGCCGCGCGCGGCGTGCTTGGCCTTGCGGCCGCGCTTGCGCGGCGCCGGCGTGCCGTCGCTGTCCGCCTCCTCCTCCTCCTCCTCCACGTCGTCCACCTTTTCGTCGTTCTGACGTAAAACACGAGTTGTTAATACCAAACACCTTTTTGAAAAATTCCTTCTTAGAATAAATAACAAATGATCCTTTCACCATGGAACTAAGAACGCTTGGAGCCTCGTCGTTGAGACAGGGTTGCGATTTGATAAGCTGCCGATTTCGCACGCACACATACTAAATTATAAGGTTTAACCCATTCTAAGAAATGAGAATGAGTTACTGTGTTTTAAACCGACGTGTTTTAAAATCATACTTTTGTGTTTGCGGCGTCGTATCTGTGTGTTCTTAGGTCATTGCTTTTACCTATTCAAGGGGCTATTTAACAAAATAGTAACCGCTCCGAAGCCATCGTTTCGCACATTCGCATTGTCTCACTCGTTTGTCTGGGCTGGCTCATTCGAATCATGAGTGGTCAATCAAGCAAGTGATCTAAGTCACTCACTCGTGAACGAAACATGTCTACTAGGTTGATCTGTGTAAGTTGTCCTTGTCCCCTAATATTGATTTATTTATTATTATTATTTATTTACCTTTGGTTCCTTAGGCGGACGTCCAGCCCTAGCTTTAGGCACGTAGTCGGAGGCCGTGGACGTGTTGGTGTTCTCCTCGGAGCCCATGTTGGAGCCGCCGCCCAGGTTGGGGTTGCTCTCGCAGAACAGGCGCCATTTGGCGGCTACCAGCATCATCAGTTTCGAAACTGGCACCTAATAAACATATAATTATGTTATTAAGGGTCGGTCAAGGTGGGATGGGTTAGGGTTAAGGCTTGTTTACACTTTGCGAAGCAATTGCAGGTGAGAAAAATGGGGGTTTAGAGATGGATGACTTCAAGAAATTGTCTATTGACTCTATAGTGTGTATTTTTTATAGAGATATCAGTCAGAGTAGGCAGTGGTTATTTAAAAGTCACAACTTCGCTGATACGCGTTAATACACGAAAACAAGCGCTTTAGTGTAAAAAAAAATGCGGACTCCAGATTTATTTAGGATAAAATTAACCCTTTATAAGGCATAAGGGTGTCAGGAATTATGCAAAATCGAACCCTATCAGTTTGAAATAAAGTTCAAAGTCAGATGGGAAATATATATCCTCTGCCTTAATGCTTAACGAATTATTGTGTCTCCTCGGGAAAAACCAGTTTCAGTAATGTTTAGAACACATTCTAGTAGAAATAAACATAATAATAATGACCTTAGGATTCTCTTTAACCAGCAATGGTCGGACATGCTGCTGGAAAAGCTTGTAGGACGTCAAGTTCTCGAAGTCCGCGTCTGTGTACTGAATGTCCACGTCTGAGAGTTCGAACGAGGAGCAAACTTCCTCGACTGTCGGCATGCCTGCAAAATAAAAGCATTTTAGATGCCATAAAATTGAAACATGCCAGAATGAAATAATTATTTGTTTTACAAGGGGGAAAAGTTGTTGTTTAACCGCTCGTGCTAATATTGATGCCCGAGCAAGCGAAAGATTCCAAAATTGAACTACAAGCGTAGCGAGTGGTTCGAAAAGTGGAATCTTGAGCGTTGTAGGGTTTCAAGGCACGAGGGTTAAACAAATTTTGTCTCCGAGTGAAACACAAAATTTCTCACCACACCAACGCGAGGAAAATACTAACTATGAAATACCAAAAAAATCAAACCAATGAAAATCCAAATGAACGTAATAAAACATTCATTCAAAATCATCATTTAAAAGTCACTTCTGCCAGCTAACATAAAGAAACAATTCAAAATTTGCATCTGAATACTTTGCCCCGATTTGCCTTTTCGCGTTCTCATTAGCTTTTGACCAATCAAGAGGGCCATTACCAGTTAGTGCGGTGAAAACAATATTACTACTAGTTGGCTGCCATCAGTTCGGGGTTCCCCAGATTCGCCCTTGTTGAATGCCTAGTAGAAGCGAACGGGTAAAATCCAGAAAATTTTGGTCAGAGATATTCCTACGATTTTATTTTGATCAACTAAAGATAAAATTGTGAAAAACTATTAGGCAAATTGGCGTTTTGTATGGAGAACTTTACGAATTTAGATTTTTCATACAATGAATTTTGTGGATTATTTTGTGATGGCATTTTCAAACCAAAAAAAATTTTGCCAATAATCTGAGACATTTTTAAGGCACATTTTCTATCTCATATATTTTTTAATCTGTCCCGTCAGAAAAATATAAGTCATTTAAATACTCGAGCCGACAGCACATGAAAAGAGCTGTTTTCAGGGCGGTATTCTGAATGCATAAAACAATAAAAGTAGCAAACAATTGTATGTATAATCGTTGTTATGTTGTGACTAATGAAATTAGAAAATACTTCGAAGTTACTGTTAAAATAAATAAACTATGACATGACTAATACTTGTGAACAAAAACGCCAATTTCATAGGTAATGACCCAATAGGGAGCGTGCATGAACTGTAGGAGGCAGCACATTTTTGGCGCGAGGCGTAAATGTGATGTTTTTGTTCCGATGTAGCCCACAAGATGGCAGAACCTACTATGCGCAAGAAAACAGGTGACGTGTACATGTGCATGTTTATGGTTCCGATTCAGGCCACAAGATGGCAGACCCTCCAACGCGCACGGTCCCTATAGTTAGTTGCGTAACTGACAAAAATATGTTTTAACTTTAACAGCTGTCCATTTAGAAACCGACGTAAATTAACAGGTACTTAAGAAGCAACTTAGGAAGTCGATGAAGCCAATTTTTTAATGGCCGAGCGAAGCGAATGTCACAGCTTGGGCAGAAACGCTTTCGCATGTCTACTCGTAGCTGATATACACGTGGTTGCATTTCTCAGCCGATTTTAGTGAAATTATGCGAGCCGAGGGCGGATAACGTTATTACGAATACGGTATTTCGATTTTCGTGTTTTGCGGTATGATTATTAGGATTTTTGTCGCTTTCGTTTTTTTTATAGTGCCTGGGGTTCGCAAGATCTACATTAGTATTATATTATAACAAGTTTTATTTTACCCGATAAATTAGACAATGCACCAAAATTAAAAACTTAATGCTTGTTCCTATTTTGATATTCCAAAAGTTAATCAACTTTTTCAATCCCTAATGATACATAAACTCTAATGAAACTTTCGTTTCGATTATATTGTTTTTGTCAAAAAAAAAAAGTGAGCATCCCAGCCAGTGAGAGCGTGGAGGCTACGCGGGTACAATACCAACGCTCTATAATTGTTACTTTAGTCTCGTCGCGCGAGGTCGATGACCCCGACCTTCGTACGCCAATACTTCCATTAGGTTACATTGCGGGAGCGAATCGGTCATCATAATTGCTATCTAATGTTGGGTGAAATGGTATTTGGTATGATGGGAAAATAATTGTGTTTGATTTTAGTAAACATACGCAAACTATCCTGTTGTATGAAGGAGCATGGATTATAGTAATATCTCAAATCATTAGTGATCAAATCAAACCGAACTAACAAAAAAGACCACAGAGGACCAGCACTGCGGTATTTATCACCAAAGCATATGCTTTGTAGCCATTATAGCAGTGCCAATATTTCTTTTATAGTTACTCCTTTTTTTTGCTGATGTGCTATCAAATTTTGTGTAAAATATTATTTTAAGAATTACCCAGTATCTAGTTTTAAGTGTTTAGTGAGTAAGTTCTTTTTTGTAACTGAAGTGGCGCTGTATGTAGGTTTTTACAATAAATGTATTTCTATCCTATTCTAAAGACAACATGGTTGTGAGTACTAGAATCTTCAGAATTAAGCTTCAAAATGTTATTACTATTACATACACCAGCTGTGCAACAACTATGCACGACGTCTCTCTGCCCAATGTCTTTTGAAAATATATTAAAGCAAAACAGAAAATGTGAAATTTTCAACTGTTTCATTTAACTTTTTTTTTAATTCATTAATTTTCTTTGTTTTTAACCCCCAAAAAGAGGGGTGTTATATGTTTGAAGCTTATGTCTGTCTGTCTTTGGCATGATAGCTCTCCAACCGATGAACCAATTTCGATGCTTTTTTTTCCTTGCGGTGCTTCTTAGCTATGTTTGATCTCTTTTCCAAAATGATGTTAAGGCATTTTTGGCCTATAGAGTAGGGGTCCGCTACTTGGTAGGCCAACCCTTATTATAACATACATAGTATATAAATTAGGGATGTACGGACTAGTCGGGAACCAGAATATCCGGCCACATTTGTAGCCAGCGATTAGTCGGCCGGCAAAAAGGGTCGATTAGTCGGCACTTCATAAGTGACAGAAAAGCTGGACAAAAAGAAATTATTAGCCATACCATAAACTTCATGCCTATTTCAATCAAATGCCTATTTAAGGTACGTAAGAAAAGTTATGTTCATATAATTGACCATTTAGCCGCTTTAGTATGTCCGGCTGGCGGGCGTTTTCCTCTAGAGGTCGCATTTCTCTACCGAGTCTTGTGCAATTTTTTGAGCAGGTTTTATAATTAAATAATTTGTTTTGTTTATTCAGTATTGAATTTTATTTTTATATGATTCTTTTACTGAGCCATTAGTCATATGAAAGTCAGGTAGTTTTGTCACCGCAGACCGGATAATATTTCCTAGTTGATTACAATTACAATCGTAATATTGCAGTACGCATTGTATACAGAACGGGCAGGTTTCTGTAAAGTAAGTACTTAGTTTTATTTCAATGTGAATAGTTTTTTTATGCTGCTTGGACTTACGGTACTAAAATATCGACATTACAAAACACGGGTCTCTTAAAGAAAATCTGTGTTGCTCAAAGGGCTATGGAGAGAGAGTTTTGCAGCAATGAATTTTCCTGCGAGAATAAAGACACGAAAATAAGACCATCCGCAAGGAAACCGTTAATATTATTGCAAAATTTAGGGATGGAGCAAATTGCTCGTAGAGCCGCTGACTACAGGGAATGGGTTCTTGACTGGTGAATACGTACGGGAAATAAAACCTTGCAAATGCCCTCAACAAGCAAAATAAATGAATGATAGAAATTGAACGAGGATCCTTTGAACCTGCAGAGTACACCTCGTCGTCGATTACTCTGTTCGTGTGTAAAGGACCATTACAAATCATGAATTAAGCATTGTTAATACCTAGGTTTTATTTACGTACAAACTACCTACCTATTTAAGAAAGTTTGAATCATTCACACCAAAGATAGAATAATAATTATTAAACTAGACTGTTCTGCTTTATTTCCCCAGGTATAGACAGTTTATCGAGACGGGAAATAATATTTTAATATAATAATATTTAAAAAGTAAGTAATCACAGTACAAATTATGTTTATAATATACACGTTGTAACACGAGGAACCCGAAAGATTTTAACCACGCACTTCCGAGGCCAAATGAGAACCTCCTCCTTTTTTGAAGTCGGTTAAAAAGGAAAAAAATGTTATATGAGTTTAAGTAAAATTTCGCCTAAATGTTTAATGTATTTACTTTAACATTTATTAGTGGCACTATCAGGCCGTGATGGGTATGCGATCGATGTGGAAAGAAATGCCGCGCTGCTATAGGACTTTATAGCCACCAACGGCGATGCCCAGCCCCATAAACCCAGCGCCGCAACAAGCATCTACAACAGATGGTGTGGCCAATGATGATATCAGGCCGCAATAATACCACACGAAACTTCAAGAATTGACATGGGCTATATCAAACACAGATCATTTATTTAATAGATGGACTTAGTGCTAGAGCATGATTGCTAACAGACTGATTTAGTGCTAGAGCATGATTGCTAAGGCTGCTAATTTCAGTTGTGACTAGGTTTATAACCTATAGTCATCAATTATTGATTGCCAGAGGGGGTGGACCTACTATAATATAAATACAAAATGGTCTAAGCGTTCCAGGACTCAACTAAGTCATCGGCTCGTGATTAGCAAAAAGAGCACCTAACATGGTGATATTGTGGTCTTCGCCAACGGTTTATGGAGCACAGTGAGTAGACGTCCATGGTATCAATTCACCATAGCCAGGTGCAGCATGCATAGAGGGTGTAGTGTTGTGCTTGCTGCCAAGGCCCTTGCACATCCTTAGCAGGCACTTCAACCAAGATCATGCATCAACTCACCAGAGTCCGAGTCAGATGCAGCAGGTGTAGAGGGTGTAGTGTTTGCCTGCCGCGGACCTTGCGCGTTTTCATGCTTGTTATAACATTTAGCAGTCACTTCAACCAAGATCATGCATCAACTCACCAGAGCCCGAGTCAGACGCAGCAGGTGTAGAGGGTGTAGTGTGTGCCTGCCGCGGACCTTGCGCGATTTCTTGCTTGTCATAACATTTAGCAGTCACTTCAACCAAGATCAAGCATCAACTAACCAGAGCCCGAGTCAGACGCAGCAGGTGTACAGAGTATAGTGTGTGCCTGCCGCGGATCTTGCGCGATTTCTTGCTTGTCATAACATTTAGCAGTCACTTCAATCAAGATCAAGCATTAACTCACCAGAGCCCGAGTCAGACGCAGCAGGTGTAGAGGACGTAGTGTTGTGCCTGCCGCGGACCTTGCGCGATTTCTTGCTTGTCATAACATTTAGCAGTCACTTCAACCAAGATCAAGCATCAACTCACCAGAGCCCGAGTCAGACGCAGCAGGTGTAGAGGGCGTAGTGTTGTGCCTGCCGCGGCCCTTGCGAGATTTCTTGCTTGTCATAGCACTTAGCGCATAGTCACTGTCACCTTCTGCTTCAATCTCTAACCCAAACTCGTCATCCTGGACAAACATACAAGCCCTCATTAATTCTATTTGATAGTAGTTCTTGGATCTTTAATGTGTGTGCTTTTACTGACTGTACATATGTATGTGACGCGTGCCTTGGCTAATGAATAAATGAATAATCAAAATTCAATGCAAAACTTAAAACCTCAGTTGTTTTTTGATTGTCAATTTAAATCCTTAGGACCCCAGGGATAACATTTATATTTAAAATGATATACTTCTTTAAAAAAAACACAGATGGTTTACAAAATTACTTAATAAAATATAGAAAAATATTAAGTGTAACTCGATTTAATTATTAAATCATCAGATATAGATCATGCACTCTAACACTTTGATAATAGAGGCGTGTTCTGCTTTGCGAGTGCCTTAGCTGCTCCCAATATATCTGATGAGTACAGGGTGCAAGTAAAACTTTAAGTTCGCCCGTTTTTTATTAACCTCATTTCAGCAAACCAGAAATATCTATGAGATCATCTTTACATATTCTAGTCTAGAGGACCAATGAAGGTAACTAGATGCAGCCTTGAAAACTTGTAAGATTTCAACTGAATTAATGTTCATGCTAATAAAACCTATGTTATATTTGTGGCTAAGCCTTTTGTACTGTAAAGCTTTTCAAATGTTTCCTTGTTATGTTTATCTGAAATAATGACATAACAGGGGCTATTGAAATATAAAGGTAATAAGTATAAGGATAATTAGTACTTTTACTGGGTTAGCTTGCCTAATTAACTTTGCTTGATCTTTAATGTAATTGAAAAATTAATACAATGTTGTTTTTGTTCATTAAAGAGGTTTAACATATTAAAATATTTCAGCAAAAGCCAATATTATTCACCAATGACTTATAAAACCAATTAAGTAACTGAAAAAAATAAGTTTGATGTCCCTTTTTCATCACATGGATTACAAAATGTGAATGATTGTGTTTTCAAACTCATTTACATTAAACAAAAACATCTGAAGAATGAGAAAAAATATGCAGGTAGTTTATAATAACCTGGATTAATATATAATATTATTTATTTAAATAAATACTGAACAATCTTACACAAATCAACCTAGTGCCACAGCAAGCTCAAACAAGGCTTGTGTCTTGGGTACTAGACAACAATATAATCTGTGACAAACATGCAAATAAGTGCCCTTACCAGGATTCAAACCCAGAACCTCCTGCTTCATAGGCAGGTTCACTACCAACTAGGGTAGGAGGCCTTTAAGTTACATCAGTACTCCAGAAATGATATAGAATTGATATGTTGTTTAACTTCTATACCAACAAATTTGCAGGCAGCAGCTAGTCTATATATAAAGTACTTACATCTTCACTCTCATTCTTTCGCTTCTTCTTTTTCTTTCTGCCCTTTTTGTCTTCTCCACGGGCCTTTCTTTTCTTCCCCTTTTTCTTCTTTCTGCCATCTTCTGGAGAGTATTCATCATCCTCCTAGGGAAAGGTTATTTTATTTTGTTTACAAAATGGAAGTAAAGATGTGAAAAATATGCACATTGTTGGTTTTGTAGAATGGCATTATGCCTCATCAGCGGTTTTAAAAATATATAAATGATGTTAACTAGGTCTTATACTGTAAATACTATTTATCAGTAAATCCATGGATCTCTCTAATCACCTTCTGAAGATGCCAACAGTGTTATCAAGCAATTGTGTTTACAAATAAACCAATGCTGGCCATAAATGAAATGTATTTAGAGAGCCTACAATTAACCTCATACCTTAGGTGGTGCTTCATCACTTTCCCCAGAATTTTCATTCTGACCTTCACCTTCCTCCACGTCCTCGTCACCTAAAACGAAATAAAATAAACTGGTCAAACCACTGCTACCATGCTTACCACCTGTCCCGCACCGGCAAACCCACGAGAACCAAGTATTTTCCGAAACACGCGCGCTCCTAGCGGTTAAGGTCACTAATCCCTTTGTTTGGCGGCGTCCATTTTGTTAAGTAGTAATGAGCAGAATTGCATGTTCTTTTCTGTCACGAACTGCCACTCACAAAATATTTACAACCCACCGAAAACAATTACACCATTAAACTGCACTATTAGATCTTTTAAGTACACATACTGTCGTTTGTTGCTGTTTGTTTTAACACTTTAATTCGAAAGCCAAAATCTTCAAATTTTTAATTGCCTATACCGCAAGTAAACACATGATACCGCTATTCGCGGCTTACCTATGACATGCTAATAGATATTCAACGTTTACCTGCAAATGAACCGTCTACTTCATCATCTGAAGCCATTTAGGACAATATTTAACACAAGCAGGGATAAGATTAGAGATTTAGGTCTAGAAAAGATAGAGGACGCGCAGTTTCGCGACAAATGGTAATTAATTCAGAAATTGATGCCGCCTTCACTACGAGGAGAAGACTGACACTATTTGCTATCTCGCTTGCGCAAGAAAAAGAAGAAATTTTAGGAATGCCACATGAAGTATAATAAAATCTACTATTCTGCAGAAAGTAGTAGTTTTAAAGCGATAATAACAAAAAGAGAAGGTTGTGACAGGCAGGCGGAGTAGAGCATAATTATGAAATATCTGTACTAGAGACGCACCGGATATTCAGTTACTTTCCGGTATCCGGCCTTTTTTATAAACCGACTTCAAAAAAAGGAGGTTAATATTCGGCCGGATAATGTAATAATATAATATAGCCCTTATTTCTCATATATACATTTTATTTTCATTGGGGAACGCAGTGTCAGACAAAGGCCTCCTCCTGCTCTTTCCAGTGTGTCTTATCCTTTGCTTTGCGGGTTCAAGTATGTCCAGCCACTTTGGCAATATCATCAACCCACCTTTGCTTCGGGCGGTGGGCTCTCGCTTATCTTGACGTGGGTGAAGATAAGCGACCATCCCACCGCCCGTCAAATCAAGCAATGTTACTATCCGGCCGGATACCGGATAGTAACAATGCTTGATTTTGGGTTGGGGTAAACAAATGTAATCTGAAAAATAGTCACGATTATAATCTAAGTCATCGTTTATACTATAAAAATCCACACGTAACATTTACGTTACACTTCCAACGTATTATTTGTTTAATAGCAAGATATGCGAGCGCACATAATAACATGATAAAACTCGTTTCAAACCTAGAAATGAGTCTGCGCGAACGTTCACTACAAAACATGTCAAAATCTGCACGACGCGCACCTGCAAAATTCAAAATGTTCCAAAATATTCGGCGGCCGCATCTCCGAATATTCGGCCGGCGGTCAGGCCGAACATCCAGTATTCGGTATCTGGCCAAACAACTATCCGTTGCATCTCTAAGTTCGTCTGTAATTCTGTAATGGACTCTTGGCTCTTTAAACCTCACCGATATTATATGCGATTTTTGATACATTGCATTTGATCGATGGTTTGAATATAAATATCCTCAGTAATCGGCAATGTTTCGAAAATCTGCGAAAACCACATGCAACGCGGTATCGTTCGAGGACTTCCATCCATATATCAAGAGGCCTATCGCATCAATTCATCAACCTTTCTTCTTGTGCTGTATTTCTTGCATGTTCGAGAGATATCTAGACATTGGTGGTTACAGCCTAGCCTTCAGTTTAGGTTAAAGCGCGATGTCGAGGTCTGCATTCTCTTTTTAAACTTTACTTTGTTCTTTTTAATTCCACCTTGGTCTATTTCTAACGCACATCTGTAAGAAATATATGTACAGTACAGACAGAGATTACATGTTACGACCTTAAAAAAGGCTTCATATTTGGACCTTGGCCTGTTAAATCGATGAAGGACAGTCATAAAGCATAAAAAAACTTCTTGTGAAATTTTTTGCTTCTACCTACTTAGATCAGCTGCACTTCGTTTAACTACTTATATCTCGTTCCATACTTAGAAAAACCCCGCGCACTTGCAAATTCGAGTTTTGAACTCAGAAATTAAAGAAAATTTCTAGATTCAAAAGCAAAAAAAATACCCTAGGTATCACAAAGAAAGAGTCCATAAGTTATTTTGTTCGTAAACAAATCTTTCTACATGTTTTACTGAAACCGGAACAAAAGCATTAGGACTTACTAAATACATGCTTACTTAATTGCTTATACATATAGTTTGGCCCTGTCTAATATCAAACATATCGACTTATAGAGAATCATACCGTCTTTCTCTTACACTAGTACTAGCTCCTAAAAATTTGGGATGGTTATAATTTTTTTTTTCTTCTTATTTACCGAGAAATCGGTCTTGTTGTACCATGTTTAAAAAAATAAACAAATTGCCATCATACTTTTTTTTTGTAATAGAAACTACCAAAGAAACTGAGTTTTTTACTGTGGTATTACTTTGTTTATAAAGGTGTCTACAGATTATCGTACCGGACCACAACCTTGGTGTGGTGCGGCACACGCATCGATAGTGTGTATTGCGTAAGGTGGTCGCCGTACGTGCGTTAAGGAAAAAGCTATAAGTTAGAGCGACAGAGATATTTTACAAGGTCCCTGTCTGGTGCGGTAGTCTGTTAAGGCTTTAACACTTTTTTTAATATTATTTTCACCTGTAGGTTGGCAAGAATTATTTCATTTTATTTTCTCAACCATTCATTATTTCATTTTATACGCGACCTCTCTAGGACGCCTAATATTATCTGTACAAGTGTGCACGAACGAGAAATGAAGCATAAACAAATCACAAGCTCGTGAAGCTTGCATGAATTAAATGTTAAAATTTTGTGAAAATGAACGCTTTACTAGATTACGGTACGTCTTCGTCGGGGAGTTCTGATGAGGATAACGAAGAATCTCCAGACGAAAAGTGAGTATTCAATGCATGCCCTCTTGCACAATCTTGAAATCTTCATGCTTTCGTAATATCTATTGTTGCTGAATTTTTATAGACAATTAGACATGCATGGACTATGAACATCAAATTTTTAGTTTAGGCGTTAATGTTTTTTTGTAGACCTGAGGATGCTTCCAAACCAAAGTTACCAAAACCAGCTCTTGGAGAGAGCTCGCTACATACCTCTGTATTCTCGAACCCATTCGTCGAAGCTGAATTAGCTAAGGCAGCGATATTGGAGAAACATGTCAAAATGGTATATGTTGACTTTCTATTGCTTTTAAAACTAGGAGATTTTGTAAAGAAATCCACCTAAAACTACAGCCAAAATTAAACCTTCACAACTTCATGTAAAAGTAGACAGAGTTATGTTTGTTTTTTTCACAATATTATATATGCTCTTCTTATTTACAAATATGATGAAAGTTTTCTTTTAGTGTAACATTTAATCTTTAAAGTGATTTAATCTTATACGATTTTTAAACATTATTCAATTATAGAAGCGGTACTTAATCGCGTATTAAGTTTTAATTTTACCATCGACTTTTTCCCGTTTCTATAATTTAATCTTTATAAAAATAGGTCAAATGTAGGAAAACTTTGTATCTAATTGTGCATACAATCGTCAAGTACATAGGCCATGACTGTTAAGGTTCCAGGTAAAGACAACACACAGATGATCAACGGCAAAAAGATATGCTGGAACTACCGGAAAGGCAGGTGTCGGTTTGGACACAACTGCAAATATGCACATGATTCTGATATTCAGAAAACGGCTGAGGAACTACAGGCAGAAAAACAGGTAAAGAAACTTGGAACTACATATTATAATTCATCCCTCAAGCCCTCGAATGCCGGAACATGGATCCATGTATGAGGAAACTCTTAGATAAATCTTCCTCTTTATCACTTGCATATGCAAGAGTGATAGAGAAGCAAATAACGAAATCTAAATTTTTGTGTTACATGGAAGGCCCTCATTCTTAGTTTTCTTTTTATACCGTGTCAGTAGCAAATAAGCATACGGCCCGCCTGATGGTAAGCAGTCTTATGATGATTTGCAGGGGCCCTTGCAGATACATTTCAACCCATAGGAATCTTTTGTGCAAAATGGTAAGATGTCACCGTAGCCTATGGCCAGCTGCAACTCTATAGGTGTTACATGCGCGTATAGTCTGTGCTAGTGGCGCCATCTATGCAGAATTTTGTGTAATATTCCCTAGTGCTTTGCTTTCGGGAATTGCAGTTTGCCAACTTCTACTACTATATGAACAAAGTCATGGGAAAAGCTAATTAACTTATTAACCTTACACAAAGACAAATGTGTATCCATTCAAAATATTGCTTTACACACCTTTAACACCCCTACTTTCAGCCTTTTGGCAGAGGGAATATATTTCCCACATGATTTTGAACTGTTACAATTTTTGACACCCTTATAAAATGCCTTATAAAAGTTTAACACCTGCAATTTACAATGATTTCAACTTTTGTGCAGATAAATCTATACTTCCAGTCGCAATGAAGTATATCAGAGTGGCCCAAGTGCTAATGTATATCTGAACATCAACATCTTAAAAATGATTTTTTTTTTCATATATTTCTGAATATTTTGGCCACTAATATATCTAATGGCTACTGTAACTATTTTTAGTCTTTTCTGTATAGGGTCAGCTAACCTAACTCTGCAGCGTGTTTGATAGCAGTGTGGAAGTAATGTCAATTTATCATTAACAGCAAACTCCTATGAAATTATGACATTTAACACATTCACTGCCGGGAACCCACCTGGTGGGCGCTCGTGAACCGCTGGGCGGGTTGTTTTGTACGCAGCTATAGACCACCGGTTTCTGGGGTAGTGCGCGTTTTTTGTCTGGCAGTGAAAGTGTTAAAATAACACTTGCACACTCTGTAGTAGCTTAGCCTGACCGGTAGTTTTCCACATTATAAAGCAAAAGAGAAGCATATGATTATTAGATTTTTATATGTATATGCATTTTGTCCATTATTGGCATGGCCTAGTAAGGCAGATTAGTCACCGCAATAACTCTTCACAAGCTCACAAACTATTTTTATACTTAGTACATTTGGTGCTGCTTTTCCGCACTAATGCGTAAATTAGCGCATTATGTAACTATGTCGAAAATTTAAATGGTCATATGTACTGTAAAACGTTGTATGATACATGTGCGAATAGGTAATTCGCAACTCGTGTCGATTTAAAACACTCCCTTCGGTCCTGTTTTAATTTATCATCACTCGTTGCGAATTTCCTATTTTCTGAACTTGTATCGTAATTAACTCTAGTACCATACTGTTACTCTTTCTCACCACATGCTATGTCAAAACCGAATTCTTTCATTTCAGAAATTGAAAACAGTTGTTTGCGAAAGTTCAGGGACAATGACCTCTGTTCCGCCACCACAGGTGGTTTTTGATAACGAGGAAGATACTTGGGAGGGTGAAGCAGACAGGAAAAAGCTGAAGAGACCTGGCCTCAGCCAGGGTATAGTGCCAGGCAAGAAAGTCATAAAAATGTACAAAGAACAAAAAATTCGGGATAGCATTAAAAAGTCTTGAATACAATAACTCCTTTTACTTATTTCCATTTTTATAGGCAATCCTGCAAGCGTATTATGGATGGTTTGAATATACTTACTCACTCATTGGCTTTATCCACGTGATAAAACAACTGTCACTTAACGCCGCGGGATAGAAAGCGACGGACACCGTTTTATCACGCTGTCACGTAGACAAGAACGACCGTCATATGCGTGCAGATATAGCCGGTCAAATCAGATAGGTAGATAACAAAATGCCGCTAAAAACCAAAAGAATACTGTACAAAACAGCAAACGTGGTATTTGTTTGTGGGCTTTAAACAAATACCACCTTAACAAGTTGCACACTACCGAAATGCGTATGCTACGATGGTCAACTGGTGTCACACTTGGATAAGATCCGAAATGAGTACATTAGGGGAAGTTTTAGAGTCGCACCAATAATCGACAAAGCCAAAGAAAAACGCCGTAGATGGTACGGCCAGTCGGCCACGTCCAAAGACGCGAAGAAGTCCACCCGGTAAAACTGGCCTTGAACCTGCCTGTAACCCAGCCACGCAGCCATGGAAGACCACCCGCCGACTTCTGACGACAGTCGAAAGAGACCTTAAAGAGGCTCAAATTTACAAAAACGCCGCACGAAATCCTGCACAGTGGAGGATGCGGATGAGGAGGGCCGACCCCAAGTAAATGGGACTAGCAGTCTAGGGAAGAAGGTACTTAACAACTTGGCGGTAACTAAAAGCTGCACTTTTTTAGCTGTAGTGGGAATAACTCATTTTGTCATTGCAAATGTCATGCGGAGTTAACTTTGTCTGCCTTTATCATATAATTGTTATTCAATCAATGGATCTTGATAAAATTATAATTTATAATTAAATTTATCCAAAATAAAAAATGGATCTTGGTTTTGGGTATAAATAAAAACAAAGTTTCAAGGTCGCATTTCTCTTTAATGAAGAAGATAAAATGCAGATAGACATGCAATTTAGAGTTTTTACGTCCAAAAAGCTTACAAGATATATTTACTTGGCGTTAGATTTTACAGCCAACATTGGTGGTATATTTATCAATCGTAAAATTACATAGCACAGCCATCTAGATAGCCTGGACCGTGGCCAAGCTCCGGGCTGAGCAGAATCCGTTGAGAGTAATACTCACATCTTAATTAATTATAAATTACACTAGTGACGGTTTCAATACTTTTTAAATTACTATAAAACGATCTTCATTTGATTCCGACACAACAAAAATATCTTTAGACGACATCAATTTCTACATCAATTACTTACTATGCCACACAATAGTAACTCTGTCTGTCATAAAAATAAATTATCTAGCATATGAATTTCATTGGTAAAAAGGCCACTATAATTATTAGGGGTGTATTTGTACCTTTTCTGATTGGAGTTCACGTTGGACCCCTAAAACGATTTCAAGTTAAACATTCTACAGTCACGTTACAACACCAAGACATATAAATTTACTAGTCAATCTACAAATTAAGTTTAATGATGGTGTTCTGATTTCATATAAAATTTAATTTTATTCGAGTTTGCCTTTTTGATAAGTCTTACAGTAGTCCAAGATCCCAGAGCAAGAGAACTTATTTTCTCATTAATAAAATGTATGGGATAATATAGTGTTAGTATGTACTTTTAATGTCTGTATACTTGCTATATTGGCCCGACGGTCATTTCTCCGGTACAAGGTGTTAAAGGTTGGTAAAATGAATAGTAACTTTTCTTAATCATGGTTGATTTTTATGTAAGTATGTTTTAGAAACTATTGTTAAAAATTGATAGTCAACATTGCCAGACCATTTCCGCCGGCGGTAACTTTATCCTGACTCATTCAAGCTTCAAAAAAGAAATTACTTATATTCTCACTCTTGATTTTTATATATGACACTTAGGGAACTATCACAAACCATTTTGTAAGTAGTCAGACCAATTGGAGGGGTCCAACCATCCCCCAGACCCACATAAAGTTTCGTTAGGTCTGGGGGATGGTTGGGCCTCTCCAATTGATGTGGCTACTTACAAAATGTAATAGTAATAGTTCCCTGTTCTGGCGGCTCTAGGATCTTGATCTATAACAAAAAAACAAATGTTATATAGTATCAGGTAAAATAAAACCTAAAATACTTCACAATAATCTAAACCGCAACAATACTAAGCACATAATATTATTGCAATAATTAAGTACTAACAGTTTATTTGCATGTCATAGATGATATAAACACGAAATATATTCAAATATACAACTTGTTGTAAAGGCACAAACAATATGAAACAGTTAAGCTATGTCTTAAGTATCCTGAGTCACTTTAAGTGCATTGGGTATTTCATTTGATACATATTTTCTATAAAAAATAGTTTCATTTGGCAATTTATACAATTATAAATTCATAACGAATAAGTACACGTTTTATACATCACGGGTTTCAATAGTACTGTTTCTTCAAATATTTTAAGTTTCCGCCTTAGTACAGTTTAGCATCGAGAAGTGGAAAAAAGATATTCCTAAAATTACCTAGTATACATAGAGGTACGTAAAGGCGATTTAAATCTTAACAGCAACCTTTTTAGGAATCTTTGGTGACGGGAGATCCATGGAGTGGCCGTCGAGGGAGTTCCCGAGGTGGCCGTTCACACTCTCGCCACACCCGTTGACCTTAGCATGCCCGTTCAACTTTTCACCGTGCCCATTGACTTTACACGCATGCCCATTGAGCTTGTCAGCGTGACCATTCAACGACCACTTATCCTGCCCTGATAAACCAAAAGAAAACCACGTTTAACCCCTCGCACTCTCATCTGAACACTGGCGGAATAATGTTAGTCACATCGTATCGAACACTACAGTTTCTAATGTTTACTATCACTTGGTTTGTGTTTGTTAGTTGCCGCTCCTAAATTCGTGTTGTCCAAATTAGAGGTATCGGTCGAATTGATATCGGACAACTTATGTCCCAGAATAACAGCTTTCGAATCTGTAAAATTACGCGTCTTTAATATTTAAAGGGCGCCGTCGCGGGGCAAGAGGAAGCTCACTTGCACGACACTCACTACGGTGCGGGACATTGGAAAGTGCTACAAAATATAAATTGAATTAGGAAATATAAAATTTGTCTATGAACTAATGCTCTACACTAATGTGACTAGCTAATCTATCACAATTACGCCAGTGTTAAGATTCTATGTTTCTATAATATGATCATGCAAACATACGAGTAACACTATATTAAATTAAGGGCGAAGTTTTTAACCCGAAAATAGAACATTTGTCATTTTTAATGTCGACTTTCAGGACCGTCGAGTTACTCAAACTCAACCTCGGGAAATCATGAAAACATATTTGGAATAATAGGGAATATAAGAGTAATAATTTCTCAGCAATATATGCCTGGCAACTCAACTACAGACGTCTCGCACTAGAAGGAAACTAGGAGTAAATCAGCTATAGTCAAAAGCCTTTCACATATTGCTGTAAAATATGGTCCAAACGGGTGGAATTCAATTTCAGAGTGATGAAAAAACATCGCTTTTATGATGAATACTATCACAATAGAACTAGAGTAGAGAGCGTTTATTCGTGGCAAAATAAAAGAAGAAAACAAAACAAGTAACATAACATATAAGCCACGAAATGGTCCCGACTCAGCGTGGTGCCAGCCTGGCTGGGCCAGTGCTGGTCTTCCTTCTGGTGCCTATTATTACACAGTTCTACATGAATCATATTTGCTTACTATATTGCCACGTTTGTTACAAATGTTTTTTTTTTCTATATTATTTGGTTAGGTTTGAGTGACATTTTATCTAAGTGAAAAATCTGAATTCCAACCGAATGCACCTCAAAATGGATTTTTAAATTAAGGATGGAGGATGGCATAGGATATGAAAATTTGTAAATGGCAACATAGGATGATATAAAAGCACATAAATAACTCACCATGGCACTCAGTGCCCGCGTCTTTTTGGCCCGCATAGTACCTTTTCGAGGTCTTCCAGTCTTCCTTGAGCGAGAGGTTGTACATGGAGAAGGCGGGGTCGCCCGTCACCTCGCGCTCGATGGCCAGGAACTTGGGCAGCGTGGCCAGCAGCGAGTCCTGGTCGTACGCCGCGCTGTACGTCTCCAGCAGCACCAGGCCGCGGCACCTGCAACGTTACAATGTCTTTTAACAAGCGTTACTTATGAAAAACGAAAAAATGAATATAAAAATATATACAACCTAAGTACTAATCTATCACTACGAAGTCAAGCCCATGCCAAAATTTACCTGTATAAAGCTGAGCTGCTATTTTTGTTCGAGGTCGTAAATAATAAGACTCTAAATAACAACAATTTTATTGTCATTAATGCATATATACTAGTATGAATACGTAAACATATTTGACAGAGATAATAGAACGACAAATCACCTCGGGTGAGTGGGCTGCCTGTAGATGTCCAGCTGGTAGTACTGATTGTTGAAGATGAAGCACCGGCGTTTCTTGAAGATAGTGAAGTGGGCGTCGTCGCGCTGCGGCAGCATGTTCAAGTAGTCTCTGTGCGTGAGCTGCGTCCGCACCTCCACGGACTGCCCGTTGCTGGGATGGAACTTCCGAAGCGTGTGAATGTACGACCAGTGGCCTTTCTGTCCGCGCTTGCGGAGCCTGACTTGGGCTTTACGGACATCGCTCTGCAAGTAGTTATGAACGACGTCGAAGTCTTGGAAGGCGGGGAACTCCGAGTCCGGCGGGAGGGGCCCCTTGACGAGGAACTTGCGTTTCTTGGAGTTGACGTTGAGCCGGTCCCCGGTCTCGATGCCGATCTTTTGGCAGACGCAGGCGATGAGTCGGTTCATCTTTTTGTCGAAGTCTGTGGAGTTGTCGATGACGTCGAAGTAGGGGTGGCCGATCCAGGCGGCGGCCGCGTTGTAGTCCAGCTCTCTCGCCAGCTCCACGCCCTCCGAGCGGCACGCGTGGTCCTGTAAACAAACAACACTTCTGTTTACATATGCATGTGTTGAGTGACTCATGACGTACGTAGAGTCATACTTTGTTTTTATAATTTGCAACCTTGAAACGAGACATCACGATATGGTTATCTTCACGTGGTCATGATGTGAAAAAGTCGACAAGACTTTATCGCCGGGAAAATGGCTATAAGCCAACGATATGTCAATGTCACATTAGGTGGAAACATTGCTTGCGTTTTTCACAGGCACAGCTTGAATCATACGATCTGATAAGACTAAACTTATCTAGGGGCTACCGTAATTGGCATATACTGCGTTTGTATAACTATACAGAGATTCCTAATATTTGCCGTTTTACGAAGCACAGTTTCTGTAAATGTAATAAAAAATATTTATTACATTTTTAAGTATCAGTATTTATCTTATTATACTTTAATTATTTTTCTATGTAAACTATACATAAACTTATCACGCCATCTCTTATCGCAATATTTATTTTGATAAAAAATCCATTCCCTTTCCACACAATGGGGTTTTTCTCACTGATTGTTGGTACAATTGGCCTTCGAAGAGGCTTAAGTCTATTTTCAATTATCAATATTATCATAAATCGGAATGTTTCGGATTTGCTTATCTTGTCCCGCTAAGGGAGGATTATTTGTGTTATGAATGTTATGATAATTTTATCAAGAAAAGCGCTATGGAGTGCGCTAAGTGCATATAACATTTGGCGTACTAAAGCGAACATATTTATAGTTAGAACATAGAAACATTAATAACCAAGTCTAAGAAACATTTGCTAATTGATATAATGACAAAGAAAGAGCTATATAACAGAGGCATGCTAAGTTATACAATGAGGGTAAACTCTGTTGAACATTAAACAGAGCCTGGGACTCGAAAGTGCTAAACATAACACAGACTAAATTAATTTTGAACAAGCAGCAACGTCTGCGAACGATGCTATTAATAGGATCATTCGTAGACGCTTCTGCTTGCTAAAAAATAAATAAATTAGAATATATTTAAAGTGTAAAAATTACTGCCTTGGGTGAGACTTGAACTTACTGCCTCTGGATCGATATTCCAGCGCTCTGCGAACTGAGCCACCAAGACCTCATCCATAGCTAGCAAGCTTTTCACTTTTAAATTTATTCTAAGCTTAATAACACGGACTGTATAAATATTTTTCTCATTACCTCAGTAGAGTAGAAGTCTTCAGCCCCATTAGCAGCGGAGACCATGTGCACAATGTGGTTGTACCGGTTGTCTCGCAGCTCCACGCTGTTCCAGCTGTTGGCGTTCAGCATCGCCTCCCACTTCTCCTTTGATATAACTGAAATTAAACAATGGTCGATTAGAATACGCTGGTATAGATGTTTCCAAGCTCCGGCCGTTGATTTTTAATCCGCGAAAGGGTTACGGGAGAGTCGAAGGCCTGGTGCCCTCGAGTTACTATTACTAGTAGAACCATAAAGTAGTAAGTTTCATGGACAAATTAGTAGGTACAGAAATGAGCTATCTAAAGAAGTGTGGTTGAAAAACAATTGCGCGTAAATGTGGCAAGTTATGTCATGTCTGGTTCATGGTTAGATTTAATTTGTATACACAACTGACACGCACTGTACTGCTCCACACAGCACATTTCTCGTTGAGATGACATAGTCAGAAAAAAAAACCGCTGTCTTATGTATGTACCTATTTATTCTTTCTAAACATTGTTTTTACCCATTCGTTGGAAATGTCATATTAATAGCTTGAATTGAATACTTCGGATTTTCATACACAACGGCCTATCCTAATATAAACAAAACCTTGTTTCCCCTTATTTCGGATTTCCGTTTACCAATCAGTTTGTTATTCACCACAACATTGTTTGCTATAATAATTAACCGAAATACTTAACTGGGAATCCCCGGCATCTTTATGCTTACCGCATGATTATTGGCTACACAATCACTTACAGGAAAATACCGTCAAGTCAAGTAGATTAGAGTCGCTTTCGTAAATCAAATGCCTACATCAGGGAAGCCGGGCGGTCCCTGGGCTTCTTGAGAATGCCACCGGATGGAAATCCCGTCCCACTGTATGCAACATAGCTATGTCTTGCGATTTTATTATGCCTTTTTTGAGATCAGGAAGGCGATGCTAGTTCTATAATCTTGTAATGAAACGGTTATGCAATGGATATTCTCTGTTGATTCTTCAACCAGAAATGCGATTGTTGACAGCTAACAGATATCTATATATAACAAGATATCACTATCTGATAGGCCTCCAGTGTTAAGGAGTGTATGTCTTTTAAATAATGCAAACTCAAAAGTGAAAAGATTGGCACCCCTCACAAGTCCATATGCTGTCTGTCATTATTGTTTGATACAATTGCTGAAACGAGCATCAGTGGGCACGTGTGTGCATCGGCAGAGCAACCGGCCAGTCGATAACCGGTTCCATCCTGACGACCTTGAACCGATGATTTAATAAATATTTGGGAACAATCTTACATAAGTCGGCCTAGTCCAACTCCCGGCTTTACATTCCGAGTAGTACATCAAAAAAATATCAGTAAAATATTGGCTGTTATTATGGAAAGTAAACTATAATATGTTGGCGCTAGGGTAAACATTATTGTGACGCTATTTAAAAAGCGAACAAGTAAAACCATATAAGGTAGCATCTTAAAATAGCGACAAAACAAGTGGACATGATCACGCCAGAACTACATGAACAATTGCAGACATATAACCGACATTTGTGACTTTAAAGTCGTAATTTGTTAAATGGGATTTTGTTTTATCAGTTGTAATGCATGTGTTTGCTCTTGTTGAATCATACCTATAAGTTTAGGTATGTTTGTTATGCATATATGGTGAGGTAACGATATTATTATAAAACAAAAACGCGATATTCTTCTAATTCCCCTTCCAATGGTTAAGATATTAAATATATCTAATAGATTCACTTTACAACCCGCGTCATAATCATACTGAACATCACAAGCACTTCAGTATACCTTATCACTTTACTGTTTAGTCTAGTCGTACCCATACAAGGAAGCTCTGCAAGACACTTCCAGTATATTTAAAGATCAACTATAATTAATAAGTGGTGAACGGTGTTGTTGGTTACACATACTGTACACAGTGTTTAAAATACTTTATATTTATTCCTTTCTTGTAGTGACTGTTTGTTTACCTAAATAAATAATAATAATAAAAAAACTATGTAGAATATGTAGGTATGGTTTGATTTCTATATGCAGTCTATTAATTGTGTTACTTTAACACTTACAATTTCATGTCAGTATGTTTTGGTCTATATCGACTATATTTCAGTTTCATATTCGACAGTCTTGGAAAGCAAGGCTTGAGACCTCGATTAAGACACTTACATGCACTCGCGTCCATAGCTCCCCTATCGCAGATGATCAGACAATTCCTCTGACACGTCCTGCCCAGTTCGAAGAATGTGTTCTCGATCTGAATCATGGTCTTCAGTAGGTTCTCTTGGAATTTTGTCGCTGTAACAAAGAAATATACTTTTAAAAATGGGGAAAATGTGATGGATGGTCGACGCACAGATTTCATTAATGGGAATGGTAGAATTGCGTTCGTTTTGTCAGGTTTGGGTTTAGGTTATGCGTATCGGAGATAGTTGTTTGTCAGATTCAGATACAAGAACTATCCTGTGCTGTGTAAGATCTTGGTCTCCCAGCAGTGACGCTGCGTGATCCGTCAGAGGGTCACACATTCTATAGATATACCTTGTGCCTAGTAGTCTAGTAAGCAGTTTACGGTGTTAACTTAACTGTCGGGATGCCAAGCTCTAAGAAATTGAATCATGGAAATAACAGGCTGCGTCCGAAAAGACTCCTGACCTATTGAAGACCTCTTATATGCTCATAATGTTGGAAGAAAAGTTTTTAATTGTATATTTAATTTAAGCTCCGTTAATTTTTCTTTTACACAAATATACATTTATTTGAAAGACGTGCAGGACGTATCTAGAAATTGAAATGTATAACACTAATGGCAGTAATGGCGTTTGAATAAAAGCCAAATCACAATGAGTGTTTCAAATGCGGCAATTACAATGGAAATAAGGTGGTATTCCCTTGCCAAGACACCATACACTCGTAGCTGGATTCTAATGTTTTAGCAACCTAAAATCTTCTGACGGGTAGGGAGATAATGGATCAACAGTTATTGGACCAGAGTTTATAGCTAACATAAAACATATGTTGTTTTCTAACAATGTTTCAATCGGAAATGGTTCAATGAAAGAGCGTAGCCGTGTTTTCAAGGAAAAGCGGCCCTTCCACGTAAAATCCTTAGAGTATTTTTTTTTTTAAATTAAAAGCCCCCTTTAATAAAAGTATTATTTCCTGTAAGTTGCAATTCAATCACTTAAGAGGTTACAATGTGCAAAAACTTTTTTTGCGACTTACTTATTTGGTATGCGTATAGGATACCTTATCCTTTATTTTTGTGTTTTCTAGTATGAAGTACCAACTATATTATTTAGAAAAAAAAATATTGTAGACCTTTATACACCGTGTTTTTATTGAATTGCGTTAACTCCGGGGTTTCGGTAAGTACGTTTAAGGAAACTAAATGGCATAGTTAATTTTCAAAAAAAATATTTTTTTTTGTTTTTTTTTTACTATTTTTATTTTTATAAAAAGTAACTAAATGTTGCATATAGCGTTGTTGTAACACGGGCATTACATTTAACTCAACCAAACAATTGAAAACTGTGACATATCAATGTCATTTCTAACATCGATCGTCCGAGATAGTACGTACGTTTAGTAGCAAATGTATGAACTCGCACTAAACACTAACTAATAAGTAAACAGGTCCTAAAGCAAGTGTACACGCTCGTAAGGGCCTTATAATATAAAAATTTATGATTGATTATCTCCGAAATGGAGTTAGTTAGAATATCGGTATCTTTGAGAAAGTTACTTAATTTAAGCTCAGGAATGCACCCTCGAAATTAACGCAAATCAAAAAAAACACGGTGTATAATAACGTACGTAACGAAGAACTGTTGGTGTCGCTCTTCTAGAAAACAAGAAAAAAAACTGAAGTTTTATTTCCTCCAAGATTTTTTAAATAAAAATAAAATATTAATTAAAGAATATATGAGTATCTATATAGAGATTACCATACCAAAAATTTAAGTAAATCGCATTAGCCAGTGTGGGTTTTTTTATTATTTATAAAAAGTCTGCAGGACTACACAATCAGTAAATGTTAAAGAATCGTTCACCATCATATTAAGTATGGACACCCATGGACACCCAACAACACAAAGACACAATACAACACAATTATATAACAAAGATTAAACCTCTTTAACCGTTATGCCAGCACTTTGATTATGAAGAAAATAAAATGTCACACTTGAATGAGATACGACTTTTCAAAAGGCTTCGATGACCTTCAATTTGCACGTCACCATGATGTCACGTTCCCGTCTTACGAATTTTCAATCTGTCGGTCACGTGACCCTTGACGGGAGTTTAACATTTTTTCCCCATCACAAAAAGTGCACAGCGCCGCTAATGAAGTTTTCACTTCAAAAAAATACTGTAAACATATCGGGGAAAGGCCGCTTTTCTATGAAAACACGGCTACGCTCTTTCCGAGGCAAACACAGTCTCGCAAACAATGGCAAATATAGTAGTGACCCTTTAACTTTTGAATATTCTTAGTCTCTCAGTCATCGGACTTTTGTAAATTCCAAAAAGTGAATGTACCAAGAGGCAAGATCCTTACCGTCTTCCGAATGAACTGTAACAAGTCATGTTTAGAAAACTAAACTGATTTTCGCAGCGGATCCTTCGGGAGCCGCACAAAAAATACCTAATACAATAGTTTCAGATATCAGTGTCGGCATTCCTCCAATTCTAAACACGATGAATCGTAATCCAAGGCAATATCAGGAATAATTCTGTACAAATTATTGCCAATATGTGGTCTATATTAGCTGCCAATAAACGGATGTTTTGAGCTGCAAACAGCGTGATGGATAGATAAACTGTAGAGCAAACATGATAAATGAATAGTCTTGTTTCCTTGCAAGTGTGCATATACATTATACACGGTGCTATATGAGGAACCCGAAAGATTTTAACCACGTACTTCTGAGGCCAAAAGAAGGAAAAAAATGTATACTTATGAGTTTCAGTAAATTTCGCAAAAAAAATTTTTTTTATTATTTTTTTTCTAATTTTGAACGTATTTGTAGATAAAAAGTTAATGGTATGGTAAAACTGGCACTGAAAATAATTTCTGACGATTTTTTTTGTAAAAACTAGTTCTTGCAAAGGTTACTTGTCACTTTTTGACATCTATCAATAAGGATATTTAGACTACGCCCCATAATGGCATCATCGCGATCAAAAAGGCGTTTTGCACTAAGTTACGATAAGATGTTTTTTTTTTACACTGGTATTAACTCTGAAACTAGGCGAAATCCAGAAAAGTTTATATGACATTCTAGTCTCTAAATGTGATCAGTAATACACTGTCAAAATCTTTCGGTTTCCTCATGTAGCACCGTGTATACATAGTGTTAAGGGACACAAGCAATGTGGCAAATGATGATATGGCACATATAATTACATATTTTACAAACGGCGTGTGCTACATAGAGGCTGGAGCCGAACTGCATTACGCATCTGGTGCGATTCATGCTGACATAGTGTCATTAAGTAACTAAATCAGAAGTAAAATAGTGACGTGCATATTAGAATCATATAACGTGCAATCGCATACCTAACTTTGTAATACTAGCCTTTATCGCTATGTGTATACAATATCTCTTGCTCAACACAAATTCCATCTGTAATAGATTTTTCCCGCTCATATTTCGTTTAGTCATGAAATTATTCATTTATCCCTTAGTCAGGTGTGCATGTAATCATACAATTACCAGTATACCCCCCCCCCCCCCCCCCAATAATGGCCGTAATATTATCCACTTTATTGAATTTGCGGAACCGGTCACGTTTTACAGAAACGTGGGAGACTTATATCTATACTTATTTGCAGAATCGTTTGTAAATCGACTCTAAGTGACCTACATGTGCTTAATGCTACATCCTATGGCAGATATAAGTATCCTTACTTACCCCGCGGGTCCTTAAACTACACCCAACGGAGAGGAATGGGCACTGTAAATGTCATCTCGCTTTGTGTGGTAGGGCACAGTACAGCGGATGTCATTCCAGATCTAGAGCAGAGCCCAACTGGGGAAGTAGCTCCACCTTACAGAAAACCGCAACCAAATAACACTAGACCCTACTCATAGTGTTGTGTTTCTGCCGGTGAGTAAGGTTGTCAGAGTTCAACGAGGGTGCGCAGTGTTAGGGTCAGCAACGCGCATGTAACTCCCCCGGAGTTGTCCCGCCCATGATGGCGACTCTCAATGCCACTGTGCGAGCAGGGCAGCAATATAAATATGCGCGTGCGATAGAGAGGAACAGGCGGGTCAACGTACGAAATTCTTCTTGCTTAGCGTCCGTACTTTAGTCCAGGGAGCTAAATTCGCTGGACTCCTTCTACACTTCTCTAGTTGAGAAGTACTGATATCCAAGACGAGAATAATGTACTGCACAGTTGCCATTAAGTGCATAAATACCTAAACAGTTTAATTTACTAGCATTGACAAAGCAATTGTAGGTATAGTGATGTAGTGTAGGGTTGGTCTGGTCTCCATCCATTTATGAGCAACACCATAATTTGTGTTGACTCTGTCTAATTAAGAGGAATTGTTTCGTTCGCTAGTACTTGTAAACATAAAAATAGTTTTCCTACAATTGCAAAGCAAATGAAGAACTGAGTTTTATAAAGGAAGGGAGCAACTAATAGGAAAAGTTGCCGCAACTAAGTGCTGAGTAATCTATTGCAGTGTGTTCACCCCAATGGGGTGAAGGATCGCAGGCATTTTGCCAGTATAGCGTCTTATAATTCTGTCCTTTTGCCTCCAATGATTCGCAAATGGAAGCAACGATCTAGTTGATTTACATGTTCATGCTCATAACTGTATTTAATCTTGTAACTTCGTGCCAAATAGGAGCTAGTCCACTGGCTACATATTTAATACCTTTAATAAAATTACCACCCAACAAACTCAACTTGCAGTTCCTCATATATTTTGGAAATGCGATATACAGAGATATATATTTTGTATGAGTCAAGTTTTTGTAGTATGACCTATATATTCAATTCACCCTGTAAATGATTGCAGGTTACTTGCACAAAATTTACACCTGTATTATTAAATACGATACGACTGCGGGATTTACTCTAAATCTTGTTCTCAAATGTTTAAGGATATACATACAATTTAAAATTTACAAAACTTAAGGAACACGTTTTTTTAATGTTTTTTTTTATTGAAACAATACTTTATATCCATATAGCCTTTGCTCTATGTTTAAAAGATTAAGTACACATATCCAACATACATAAATATCAAACCAACATTACCAGATAGTTACAGATTACAGAGTTGATATAAAACCGGCATAATCGAGTAATATCGTTACGCATTCGCATATTTAAACAAAACCACGTGCGCAGTGACGCAAACGCCGAGCGCGTCGCGGAACGCATTATCACCTACAAATCACCGGTAACGACCAACACACCATGCTTGCCATACTTGCTTATGCCAAAATTCACAGGCCAACGACAAATCGCGACACAATACGACGTCGTAGATGTACGTTTTGGAACTATTTGATTAGGAAGCGTATTCAGGTTTGTTAAATACGATACCAACTTAATACAATCAATCTCACTCATGATTAGCGATGGGCAATTTTTGAAACATTTCACATATTTCCTTAATGGTGACATATTTCAACTGTTGAAAATTACATAATTGACAGGAAATGTTTTTTATAGAAATGTTACCGTATAAATTTCACTTAAATTTCATGCAGCCTTTCCGCTACTTCTGACATCAGTAGGACGGATTGTTATCGGAAAATTCGACAATATGTGACAGTTGACAGTAGACGCGTGGCTAAAGGGTAATCGTACCCGGTTGTTATACTATGGACGGAAGTTCAAGACCACGTTAGGTACGCTACGCCTTTTTTCTTTTTTTTTAACATATTTGCTATTTGTTTTGTTTTGTTTCGTATATGTATATTAAATTTATTTTATATTAATCTCTCATACATAAAATTTCATTTTACTTTCTGTTATTCGTTATCCTAATACACCATAATATTCGTAATGTCTTTATTAAGCATTATAGACTCCGCTTGACGTTTCTTTTTATTTGGCATGCTGTTAGTTCCGATTAAAATAATTGTGAACAGTTTTGTTTGAGACAGTAAAGCAGGCCGAGCTTTAAGAATTTTTTTACGTTAACATATATAGCAAAGTCGCCCCGCTCCGTCTATCTGTTTGCTAAATACTCCAAAACCAAGAAAAATTAAAAGAAATATAAGCGAAATTTTCCATTTGAAACTTACAGGAACTTATATGAAATTTAAGTGTAAGTTTCACGTAGGAAACTTACAAGCTGCCCATCACTACTCATGATACATATAATGATATTTCAGTATCATAATATTTTGAAAATCTGAATAGGTAACACCTAGACGTGAAAATCTTATACGTACTTTAGATTTTCTGTAAAGTATCTTTAAAAAAGAAAACTGCTACAATTATATGTAAAATCGTAGGTATCTTTATATATCATTTTAAAGGTGAAATGACCTAGGGAGAAGTAACTATTGCAACAAGAATATATGAATGACCAGCCAAAATAAATATATGTAGAGGAATGTATAAAATTATCCAAAACACTCAACATAACGGGGTCACATTTATCGCCTCCCTTAAAGTGAACGTATGTTGAATGATTCGACCTCTACAGACACCATTTCATCTATTCGCACTTAGTCACCGTTGGCTAGATATCTATGACGTCCGATCTATTTTGCAGCCAATTCAATATAACATTCAGTGATAACTGATCGGAAGACAACAATGA